>NC_048416.1:2042255-2043374 GCF_013103735.1 Etheostoma cragini
CCCCCCCCCCCCCCCCCCCCATGCCTTCCCCCCTTTTCCCAATATTCGTCACATCTCTTCTGCGCTTTTTTATGTGACATTTTCATGTTTTTGTGTCTTTTTGGTCACTTTTTTCAAAGTTCTTTCATCCATTTTTTCCCCCCCAAATGCTATCAAATTTAATAAAAACATCCGAATTTGAAGAAAGTAGTGACCTGATCATTTATTTTACTTTTAAAGAGCGTCATATCTATTTTTGGGGGACATTTTGGTTGATATAGCTAGAAACCCAAATTTTTTATATTGAAACTTTTAGAAAATGGGTTAAATTTACCAAGAGGACAACAGGAGGGTTAAATAATGTAATGCCTTTGTAGAGAAGCACGTTAAACAGCCCATGGAAATAATAACATATATAATATGACTGTAGTCTACCACAGTGGCAAAAGGCCGTGTCTGTGGTGATGAGCGCGTGAGGATGGTGATTGCACCCGGGTGTGAAGCGTGCGCTGCAGCGACCTGTTGTTAGACTTCACACAAGATCCCTTTAAAATAATCCCAGCATCTATGTGTTGACTCCCCCCCCCCCCCCCCCCCCCCCCCCCCCCCCCCCCAAACCGGGTCAGCTGCGTTAGACTCTGTTGTCACAGGGACCGACACACCCTACGAGTCCCCATATTAGAAGCCAGCGGTGCGTTTAAGGGCCACTAAAGGCACATTTCACTAATTGGTTTCCATCACAGGCTCAGGCGAGCATGTGATAGGCCGAGGACTTGTCTCTGTGGGACGGGTCCACGTGAACCATCACAAGGTCCTCTTTGAAATTACAACATTAAATTAACCAAAAGGAATGATAACCTATCCAAATCTTGCATATGGCTGTCCTATATGATACACCCAGGCCAATTTGAAAGGGTAGGCCTAGTGGCTGCTGGGTTTAAATCATCCTAATGACTTTCATGAGCTCCCATCTCCATGGTTACCAGCCGTGATCTCTGAGCCTCCACTAATCGCCCTGTCTTTGATTTGAAACGGAAGTATCGTTGCCTCTGAAAAGCCACTTAATCTACGGGATCCCATGATCCGATCATCCCGGTGTTATCCCCCCACTTTAGCCTAGTCCCCTATGGGGATGGGAGG
>NC_048416.1:2043384-2048446 GCF_013103735.1 Etheostoma cragini
GGGGGGCAAATGCAGTGCGGGGAAAGCTACCCCGAACTCAAACTTCAGGCTGAAATCACATCTATAGGCCTCCATTTGGAAACTAGAAGATTAACCCTTGTGATGTCCTCCCGGGTCAAAAACAGACAAAAACGTGCAATTTTTTGTCCCTTTTTCAGACTTTTATTTTAGTTTTCACTATCACCACATTACTAGTGTTACTACTTTTTGGAATTCATGGTCAATAACCCTCATTTATGTAGAAGTATACCTAATATTTGAGTTAAAACAGCAGAAATTATGAATGAATTATTTTCACGTACAGATGAGTTTATTTAGGAATCCAATCCATTCCAAAACGTTCCCTAAAAGGTTAGCTGAAGGTTCCTAAATATGTTACCAGAACGTTCCGGAACGTTCCCTAAACTCCCTGCATGGGAACATATGTAGGGAACCTTCAGCTATCAAAAGTGTTGGAGGGAGGACAACACAAGGGTTACACCCCAAACTTTAATTCAAAAAGAATGCTTTATGATTTTGGTGAATATGACCCTTTCATGAATGAACCAAATTGTCGACCTAACCCCTAATAGAGCCCTGTATTTATGCATTATTATTTACTATAACTAAAGGCTAGGCTAGAATTTGTTTTACTTCATTATCTTGTTAACAAATATTGGTCTTTATCTCAATTTCAAACAATTGAGACCACGTATGCAATCAGTCTCTACTAGAACACAATTAAAAATAGAAGTGGGGTTGTATTTGGTCCTAAGGTTATAGTTTATGTTAAAAATCCATGAAGTGATTATTCTCACCTTGGAAAAAAATGAGTGCTCATATCCAGAATTGAGTCAGGAATACATGTTTGATTTTTTGGATTTTTCCTTTAATTGATTTTTTGGGGCTTTTCCAACTTTAATTGACAGGACAGAGAGGTGAGAAAGGGGGAACACTTACAGGACATCGGTCATGGGTGGGACTCGAACCCTAGACCTCTGCTCCACCACTGAACCAACCTGTCCACAGTAACGCACGCGTAACATAGAAAATACCGTAAGGCCATTGATTTTCTGGTAGAAAAAATGTAACTTGTACCATTTTTCTTCTTGTATAAATGTGAAATGGATCAATTTGACCTGACTACCACACAAGGGTTAATCATGAAAACAAGTGAAAGGAAAACAGCATTGAGATTTAAATAAATTCCGATCAGTTCAAGGCCGCGTGCTGCTCAATGGATGAGAGGCGTGTCTCGCATGGGGGGGGGTTACCTGCAACAAACACGTTTGCAATCCAAGGACACAGTCCATCGTACCTGGTCTCTGGTTTTGGGGGTTTTGTTCCCAGTAAGAACAGCAGCGACGAGTCCACTTTTAGCATGAAGACGTTCTCTCCACCAGAGTCTCCCAGACGGAGGAGGATGAGAAGGGTAAGATGATTCTTCTGATGTTATAAGGAAATAGATCTGCAGTGTTGTTCGGGGTTGTAATGTTTACCTTCCGATCCCAAGGTGTCTAAACCTCTGATGGAGAAACGCAGGCGCGAGCGGATCAACCACAGTCTGGAGACGTTACGGCTTCTGATGCTGGACAACACGCACGACGAGGTACGCAACGCACGTGCGCCATGGGTTTGTCCTAGTTGGATGGCTGACTAAATGTAGCCTATGTTTGTTTTATTTGACACACTCAAAGTCCAGATAAAAAGTACACATAACATAGTACAAGAGGGGTAGCCTACAAACCAAACACACACACACACACACACACACACACACATACAGACAAACTGAGTCCCGGAAATATCACAAAATAAGATACACAAAAACATACATTCATGCATATATGTACATGTTGTAGGTGCTTTTTTTCATGTTTTTGGTGTTTTTTTCCCAAAGTTTTTTATTTCTAAAAGTCAATTTTTTGGGACAAAACAGGTACCGGTACAGATGCCTACTATTTTTAGTGATTGTACTCTGATTTCTCCATTTAGAAACTGAAAAATCCAAAGGTGGAGAAGGCAGAGATTCTAGAGAGCGTGGTCAGTTTCCTGAAGACGGACAAGGAGGTGGAGAAGGGTCACGGGCCTGAGAAGAGACTCCCATCCCGGGAGGAGAGACCGACCTCCTCCCGCCACCACAACTACCAGGACGGCATGCGGTCCTGTCTGCTGAGGGTCAGCCACTTCATAGCCAGCAAGAGCCAGGAGTTAGAGGAGACCCAGGGAGATCCGGGCCAGGCCTCTTCTGCGCTCCAAGAGCCCCGGACTCCCCCTTCATCTCCCGGGAACATTCAAGGGCCACAGGCCGCTCTGTCTCCCCGGCTTCTGCGCCACCATCACCGCCAGCCGTACGTCAGCCAGAGGACCGACCTCCACTGTGACACCCGAGAGCTGCTCTCATCCACGGCGGCCTGCACGCTCATCACCGACCCTGTGTGGAGGCCCTGGCCCCAGTGACAGACTCCTTATTTTATGGATATGCAGCTGTAGATGCCGGCAGGCTGTGTAAATATTCCTATGTATTTGTTGTACAGCCTCTTTTGTACAGTGAAGATATTTGTCATGACAACTGACTTCTTTTTTAATGTAGAGATATGGCTACCGTAAATGGCTGTGTAAATAGGCCGATGTATTTGTTGTAGGCCACTGTATGGCGAAGACATATTTTCCATGACAACTCATCCACGTGCGGTGGCTTTTTTGCTTTATGATTTGCTGTTTTGCACATGCATCATTTTTTGTTGTTGATAGCCAATAGGCTATGGGATTTTTCTGTGCGCAAGATTCCTTTTATTGCTGTAACAACCCATGTACGTGTTGCTAGACGCGTGCCTAAAATGCGCATAATTGACAATTTGAGGTTGCTATTTTATTTTTTTCCCATGTGTAGGCCATGTTAGAGACATAATGCAAGAATTTATTTTATGGTTGCTGAATTCTCTGTTCCCATTCACAATAAAGCACAGTTTCCTGAATGTTCTGAGTGGCCTATTTGATGTGTGAACGGCTCGTACTTGAAAAGTCGTTACAGCTGCACGTTTAAAAAGAGAAGTGTGGGGGGGGGGGGCAGTTAACACATGCTTCCATCCAGGCTGGACAACAGTTATGACACATCTGTCTATTGAAGTGTTGATGGGGGGGGGGGGGGGGGGGGGGGGGGGGGGGGGGGGGGTTGCTTCTATGATCTCAAGTGCAGTATTTCAACAGTTGAATAGATAGATAGATAGATAGATATAGATAAATAGAAGTGGTTTTGAAATAGTATTGAGTAAAAGTTAACATATTCCAGTCTGTGATTATCATCAACATCCATTCCTTTAATTTTAGTCTCAATAATTCCTAATTTTTGCTTTTCTAACTCAAACATTAGGTCTAATTCCCTATAAATGAGGTTAATTGACCCCCCAAAAAATCCCCCAAACAACTGTAACTTAAGGTAATGAGTTAGTGTTATATGACAAACAATGAAAAAAGCGTCAAAAGTGTTGATAAAAGCCACAAAAAACATAAGAAAAATTCTTTTTTTAATCGATAAAAAGCATCACCAAGGGTTAAAACGTGTATTTTTTGCCACTTAGGCTAATTGTTCAGGTGCAGAATTCCACTCTTGGTGTTGGAAGAGACAGAACAATTGCAGACACCTGTGTGGCCACATTTATACAAGCAATTTATACAAGCATTTATACAAGCATTTATACAAGCAATTTATAATTATATGATAGGCCCTAAAGCCTACAGTCAATATACAATTCTGGAAAAAATCCATGAAATTCTTTCCCATGATGGGATTTTTTTCCATTGCACACAGGTCCAAATATGGAGTTTCAGAGGGGGTATTGGTCTGGGGTTTCCAATGTGATGCTGTTAAAGTGCTTTTGTACATTGGATGACAGTGTGGACAGTGTGTTAATGGCTTTTCTCCATTTAAATGAGCGCACTTAAAGCCCCAGGCTCCCTCTTATCAACATACCAATGCACACTTACCTGTCTAATTGTTCCCAATCGTGGTGAAGTAGCCCATCCAACCATTAGAACGCAAGCTGCTCATCATCAGTGTCAAACACTTGAGTCATGGTGGCCATGGTTTGCTGTGGGATATTTATAATCGGGATTTACAGTTGGTTGAGAAGGCTTAATTTAATAACGAATAAGATTACTTATAAATAGGCCATCATGGACCTGTACCCAACCCGCTTTCATTCCACAGAGTGCATGGAGCAAACAGGCTGTTTGGTTTGCACTTAATGGAACATTACTAGCACTAGTTTCACACTTTTTGGAATCCATGGTCAATAACCCTCATTTAAATAGAATTATAAATAACATTTGAGTTAAAAAGTAGAAGTTATGAATTATTTTGTCAGAGGAATATAAGGGATCAGTTGTATTTGCAAAGAGCGTTGTATGGAGTCCAAACCATTTTTATGTTAATTTGGTTAAAAAGAAACTCATATTTCAGATATAGACATTTTTTAAAGGGGTCAGATTCGACCCGAGGAGGGTTGAATCGGATTGTCATCACTCACACCATAATAATAATAATTTCATAATCCCCATACAGCCTGTTTTCCTGAAGACTTAAACTAAACATTAACCATTTATTGTCCCGCGGGCAGACACCCTCCAAAGCCTGTTTGAACGTCCTTTATGGTGTTAGTCCCGCTGGGCTCTTCTCTGGACAGGATGCTCTCTTTGGGCACTTTTAAATGTAACACCCCCCCCCCCCCCCCCCCCCCCCCCCCCAAAGAAAAGCTCCCAGGTCTGAATCAATTCAAATTGGAGTCAGATTAAGGTTCCCGCATCTGTCTAAATGAAGTTTAAACGGATTTTATGGGTCCTGTATTGTAAGAAAATAGATCCAGAGAAGCCACTGCGGATGTATCTTCTTAAAGGTTTCTCTACTTTGTTCCATGTATTTTTGAATGGCCTTAAACTTTACTGAAACCCATCACACGGCTTAACATTGTTCTGGGATTGTTGGGTTTTGCCACGTCAGCAAACACAAGAAATGATGACTCACGTTTCGGCCTCATCAACATAAATGTGATGACTTTAGTTCACACGAGGACTCAGCCCCCCC
>NC_048416.1:2048542-2057815 GCF_013103735.1 Etheostoma cragini
CCCCCCCCCCCCCCCGAATTCAGACACTGGAATCTGTGCAATCTCATTACAGTGCAATATTTAATATTTAACCATTTATTTCATTACTGTGCGATATTTTATATTAAATCACTTAATCTCATTACTGTGCAATATTTAATTCTCAGGACCTTTGATACACAAATAACTATATTATTGCATAATGTGTATACAAACCCTTTATCTTTCTTACTATTCTATATATATATATGTATAGTTAGGAACTGTGCACCACGTCCCCCTTCTCTTTTTTTCTTCTTCTTCTGCACTACTTATATTTCTTTAATATTTTTATAATTCGTGTTGACACTGTAAAGGTTTTGCTTCAGTCTCGTTGCACAGGTACTGCACTGTGTATAATGACAGTAAAGGTTTTCCATTCTCTATTCTATAAACCTTATCTAAAGTTTAAATGAATCCGTTTTTAGTTTATCCACTGTCTTGGATTAGATGTGTCAAAGTTGCAGTCGAGCCTATCCAGGTACAAAACACCTGGATAGGCCTACGTCATCGTCTATAGTTCTCTAGATCGGAACTTTACACATTTTATATCTTTTTTTAACCTGAAACAAATGTGCAGGTCACATAGCGGTGGCCACGTGTCGGCCAGCTTTACAGCGCGCCACACCTCGAGGTGTTAATCGGTTTGCTGGCGCCCACGCGCCAAAGGTGACCGGCTCGTGCACGAAAACAGCATTTGGTGGCCAGTGTTATCATTACGCATGTGTGCGGGGTCCAGTCTCAGCTCGACCATTTGTAGCCCCAATTCAATGCTGGCTATAAACCATAAGGTCTGGTTCCATAAGGGGGGCACACCTCCAAAGTGGACAAAGTGGTGGGGGCCAACTCTGTGGTCGGCATGGAGCTGGACTCAATGGGGACCATGGTAGAGAGGAGGACACTGGACAAACTGCTGGACATTATCGACAATACCCCCCCCCTGCAAACCGTCATCAGCAGCCTGTTCAATGAAGGGGGGGGGGGCTGCTCCTTCCCAAGTGTAGGACCAACATGCTCAGGAACTCCTTTGTCCCTCATGCCATCAGACTCTACAACTCCTAGTGTGTGTGTGTGTGTGTGTGTGTTACTAATACATTAGTAATCTGCTCACATACATACCTGGACCCTCTAACTGCTCTTACCTGCAAATTTATGCTTTCATAGCTAAAACTTTATTGTTATTCTTATACTGTATTTTTTATACGTCTTCATATTCTATGTGTGTCATCCCAAAGGGATAGATAAGGAGAAGTGTAAAGTGTTTAAAAAACAAATGGAAGTGGTTTTGAAATAGTATTGATTAAAAGTTGACATATTCCAGTCTGTGATTATCATCAACATCCATTTCTTTCATTTTAGTCTAAATAATTCCTATTTTCTGCTTTTCTAACTGAAACATTAGGTCTCGTTTCCTATAAATGAGGTTTATTGACCATAAATTCCAAAAGTAACTGTAAAACTAAAGTAAATAAGTTAGTGTTCCATAGTGTTAAACGTCAAAAAACGTGCCAAAATCGTAAGAAAAAGTTAAAAACACTGATTAAAAAGCATCAACTAAAGCGTTGATTTTCAATTTTGACGGAAAGACAACACAAGGGTTAAGAAAGCTTTGGCTCCTAAGACCGTGGAGGGCTTTGTATTTGATTATTCATGTTGCTTTAATCCTCCGCTGGTGGTAAACGGCGGGGGAAAGCACATTCATTAACGGGAACAATGCTGCGCCGCTGTGCTGTGGTCACTGCTCTGAGCTGTGGGCCGGGTCAGGGACTGGACAACATCTGCTCTGGTGGTCAGCAGCCTGCCCCAGTGGTTAAAGCTAATGGGCGAGAGAAACAAGCCTGTCCTTTGTTATTCATCAGCTAGAGAGGAACCTCTGCTCCCGCAATTAAAACTAAAAAAGGAAAAGGTTCATGAAAAACATGTTTATTAGTAACACAGGAAGAGTCACTGTAATAACAAATTAATGACAAGATACAAGCAGAATTCACTCTTACTCTTATGTTGAAGGTCTACATTATATCATGAGTAACTCATTATCTGTGTGTGTGTGTGTGTCTGTGTGTCTGTGTGTGTGTGAGCATGAAGCTGGATCCCTTGGTCAGACTTTGCCGACAGCCAGGCCCTGAGCTCTCTGGAACTCCTGCTGTAAACTGGACAAGACTTCTCGATGCTGCTCAGATTTCTTTTCCATGTCTTTCAGGACCGTTTCGTACCTATGACTGCATCGGGACAACAACAAAAAAGAAAAAAAAGAAAGAAAAGAGATACATTTTTACAAAGTTAAACACCAAAATGAAACACATTTCAACATAAGACATGTTAAAATCAAGTCCTTTCCACTCCATGGTAGAGGCATTTTGGGTAATGATTATTTGACTGATTGTTCCCAAGCTAACAGGGGACTAGACAATAACAAAAACACTTTTATAAACCATAATAAAGTTAAATGGCAACAAAAACTACAACCTAAAGAGGGATCATGAAGTTAAAAGGGGTGGTTCAGAATGTTGGACATTGGACCTCATTTCCAAGTTATCCAGGGTGTGATGGATCAGAGGAGACACTTTTCATCCAGACTATCCAGCAGCAGAGTCCGCTAGTGCTAGGCTAGCGCAAGTCAATGGTATTTGCTAGCCTGCCACTATAAACAGCCTTTTTTTTAACATTTTCTCTTTATTTCAGAATGACAGCGGGTAGACAGTAAAGGTGGGAGAGAGATGGGGGATGACACGCAGCAAAGGGCCGCAGGTCTGATTCTAACCCGGGTACCTGCAAAGGCCTGAGCCTACATGGGGCGCACACTGTACTGGGTGAGCTAAAGGTCAGCCCCACTAAAAACAATCGTACCCCTCCACAGTACACCAAGGCAAATCAATTAGAATGCCAGATAATGGTGTAAATGTCTGTGTTGATAGAATAATGTTAGGAATCAAACTCTTCTTGAATGTCAATGATCGCATTACATTTTGAGGGACTAGTTTCTCAGCAGCGGCGGGATACCTTCCTCAGTAGCCTAGGTAGTTCCCTGTAGTTGCTACAGCAGCGGCGGAGTGATATTACCTAGGCCACCGAGGCAGGAATTCCGCCGCTGCTGAGAAACTAGTACCTTAAAATGAAATGCAATCATTAAGATGCAAGGGTAGTTTTATTTGGTCCAGAGCAACAGGATATGATGCTACATGGATATTAAAATCCAATAAGTATTTGTCTGATTTAAGGACTACACCTGATAAAAATTCAGAATATGGTCCTGGAGCTCGGTAAATAATTTCTTGTACAGCTCAAATGAAATGTACAAAGTCTTTCACTATCAAAAAATGCCTCATCATTCAATACTCAATTTCTTCATTGCAATTGAGTATTGAATGATTAGGCATTTTTAATACTTGATACTTTAGAGGCGATTAGGTCTGTGCCTAAAAACTATTGAATTTGTTACCCAGCCCTTCATAATACACACAATAAGATGGACCCACTGTGCTCCTAAAGGGACAGAGGGAAGACCAGGATGTCCACCAAACCCCTTACTGCGCTCTCATACAGTGAGCATTGATATCCACATGGAGCTATTTCTTAGTTAGGTGCCTAGAATGTCCGGCAAGAGCCAACATTGGGGACCATGAATGAGGGTGATATCATTCTTAAAATGCCATGGCATTATCTTACAGAAGGAGTTGTTTTATATGGATTGAAATTCAAGAGAGGAAGACATAACATTTTATGTTTTACCAAAATTTTTACACGCCAGGCAGACGTGTTTTAAGCTGAGAGAGAATATGCAAAGTGATGCTGTTTTTCCCTTGCTGTGATGTTTTGTAGCATTTTATGTGGAGTGAGCACTGCATCGGACTACCCATCATAATAATTACGATGACAACTATGTTGACACTTGCTAAAGTCACAGCATTATAAAGTGTAATAGTCAACTTGGCTTTATCACATGATGGACAACAAAAAGTCTATCAGGTGCACACATCAACGTAAATTCAATTTCCCCTTCAAGGCTGCAGTTGGTAACTTTTATAAGTTGTCATATTTGCTGAAACCGTCACTATATCCTAAGTTTGTATTTTTATACGTTTTATTTATCAGAACTTCAATATATTTTGATGCTCTGTTGTGACAATAAAACAAATTATCCTATTATTTAAGTGAGAGCTCATAAATAACTAATGTTATGGAAATCTGTTTATGTTTTGTTACGCGTTTTGGGATTTATTTATTTTTAAATATATTGGCCGATATATGGGAATATCAGATTTTTGAAAAACCCAAATATTTTTATCGCTATCGGCCTTAAAATCCTTTATCCGTCGGGCTGGACTCCAAATGTGGCCCAGAAATGCAACTTTCTTTCCCTGTTACAGGGCATTAAAGGTTCAGTTGGGGACTTTTATAAAAAAAGAAAAACAATTGTCACATGTGTGTCACTATGTCCTGCCAGTCCTAAATGAGACAGCTAATCTGTGGAAGACCTCCCATTCCTCAGCCTCCTCCTACGCCTAATGGCATAGTGAAAACAACCAATCAGAGCTGAGGAGACTAGTAGTAGAGCACAGTAGTAGATAAGACAGCTAAGCTGTGAAAAAAAGACTGTTCTTCTGCCTCCCTCTAGAGCTTCTTATAGCATTTGCAAGTTTCCACCGCACCTGAAGAAAAATTAGAGCCAAGGAGTCTCTAATGCAGCGTCAATGACACCGATCAAACCTTCCACTACAACTAGGCAGGGCTGATCAAATATGAATCAAGACAGAATCTTTCTAATTGTACAGCTATATGCCGTAGTCTACCATGTGTTTCTGAAAACATTTGAGGTGAGGAATAGGCAACGCAGTAACAGGATCTTGATGCGTAATTGTTAAGCGCTGCCTCGTTTGATCGGAGGTCCCGAGCAGTCATATTGGGACCGCGTTAAGAGTCCCCTCGGCTCTGATTGGCTGTTTTCATTAGGCCATTAGAAACACCAGGAGGAGGCTGAGGAATGGGATGTCTTCCACAGATTAGCTGTCTTATTTAGCACTGGCAGGACACACATGTGACAATTGTTTTTATTTTAGTTTTTTATATAAAGTTTACTAACTGAACTTTTATTGCCCGGTAATAAGGAAAGACAGTTGCATTTCTGCGCCACATTTGGAGTCCAGCCCGACAGATAAAAGATTTTTAAGGCCAATACCGATACAATTATTTGGTTATTTAAAAATCTGATATTCCCATATTTTGGCCAATATATATATATATATATATACGTATATATATATATATATATATATATATATATATATATATATATATATATATATATATATATATATATATATATATATATATATATATATATAAAAATAAATAAATCCAGAAAGTGTAACAAAACGTAAACAGAATGTAAATTTCCCTTATATTAGTTACTTGTAGTTCTTCATGGGTTCTCACTTAAATTATATGATAATAATTTGTTTTATAGTCACAACAGAACAGAGAAACATCACAATATGATAAAGTTCTGATAAAATGTATAAAAATACAAACTAAAGATATGGAACTTAAGATCCTTTGAACAAACACACTATAACTAAAATAATAAGAGTGATGTCAACAGGGACGTTGTGGAGCGTCCTCTGGTGGACAGACTATGTAACACCATCACTAACAGGGACGTTGTAGAGCGTCCTCTGGTGGACAGACTATGCAACGCCATCACTAACAGGGACGTTGTAGAGCGTCCTCTGGTGGACAGACTACGCAACACCATCACTTACAGGGACAGTGTCCTCTAGTGGACAGACTATGCAAAACTAAAATTCAACATGGTTGACTGTCTTTTTGCATTTTTTTTAATATTCATTTATCAGAATCATTTATTTGTCATTATAAATGATTCTGATAAATGAATATTAAAAAATATATATATATTGTTGTAATTCGTCCTTAAAAATGCAGATACCGATAGTTTTGGTAAATCCTTAATATCGGCCGATATATCGGTCGGGTTCTAATTTGGAGGAGCCCATAAAACAAGACATGTCTGGTTAGGCTGTAATTATGTATTCAATCTAGAAATGTGGACTTTGGAAGACCCAGCCATGGACGTGGGACACTGAGGTGGTATTGAGCAGGTGTGCATCAATTGTAGGATAATTTTTAGGCAAAAGGCATTTTCAGAACACATTTTCCTACTTACGTTTTGACAATAGCTGCTTTCCAAAGTCTGAAAACATAATGCCATTTAATTTTCCAGTTGTTATGGGTCAGTACCGTCAACCAGATATTCATAAGGAATTTCACGTTCAAAGATTGATAAATTGCAGCTCAATGCAATTTCTGAGTCAATCAGTGACTCTCAGCTGTGATGAGCCCTAGTTACAATGTATTACAGACGAAGTATTTCTTCTTCTCCACCATAGCATGTGGTCCACACTCAGAATAAGGTATCTGTGTACTGATCAAGTCCATTAACTGAAACCACACTGGATTTATGGAACATGGACATATATAGTACTGCTCTAGACTACCGGCATGTACACTATATAATGGACTACAACTTTAGTAACTCACATCTCTCCATTGATGTACTCCAGCCTTTTTGTGACTGTGGCTTTGGCCTCATCCAGGTCTTGCTTCACTAATACTGGACCGATGAGCTTATACACTGTGTTTGTGCTGTCCAGCAGATCAAGCTCCTGGGAAGACAGAGAGACAGAGACAGAGAGAGAGACAGAGAGAGAGAGAGAGAGATCAGTTATTTTAATACTCTCAACTTCAATATACACAATGGCCGGGTTTAAGCTTTTTAAAAGAAAAACGAGCTGTTACATACCTCTTTGACAATGTTGTTCTCTGTCAGCTGCGTCTCCAGCTTCTGTCTGGCTGACATGCTCTTGCTAACATCTGAACAGGCAGTATTACATTAGTGGGGGTATTCGTCTACGTTTTATGTCATGGCAGTATTGTTACAACCATAACTAATAGTACTAACCGTACAGGAAATATCAAACAACTTAATACATGAATGTAGCCTTAAGCTAGCTGTCCTAATATGGCCAGTTAGCTCGCCACAACATGGCATGATATGAGAAACCATGCAATGCTAGCTAGCACCTACCTTTCTGCATCTGTGTATATTTTTCTACTTCCGCTTTCAGTTTCTTTTGAATGGCCTCCGCCATATTTGCGTTTGTTCTAAATTAAAGTACGACAGACGACGTTAATATATAAAAGAGATAATGTTAAGTAGCTAAATGTGGTATGAGATGAAAGCTCTGTGTTAGCTAACAGGAAAGGGTAGGGCCCAGAGCGGATGTTAGCCACATCCCTTCAAAGTAAAAGCTCTCATTATTTCAGGGTATTACAGAATCTTTGGTTGCATGATAAATACGTTAGCACAAATAAACATCACAAAGCAAACATTAAAACCACACCAAAGTGTATTTAATATAAATAAAAAAATTGGTTTGTCGATTTCATCTGGCTGTGATGCTTTTTTGACCCTATCATGGTTGGGGTCATTTACGACACTGTTTTACGACACTGCACAGTTCGTCATCGCTCTGGATCAAGATGGCCTCGTCGTTCTGGAAAGGTGTTGTCGGCGTCGGACTTTTTGCCTTAGCTCATGCAGCTTTCTCTGCGGCACAGCGTAAGTTTTAGCGCAAGGAGAGAAAACACGGGTCCTTGTGTCTTTGTGTGGTCCGGGAGGGCTTCGTTGTCACCGGCAGGGTGATAACCAGCAGGTTGGGCCTTTCGGTCCATCAGCTAGCTAGCCAGCTAGCTAGCTAAGTAGACACTAGCTAACGCAGCTTAGCCCCGTTCACAGCCATTCACAGGGGCCATAGACTGACACCGTCATCTGCACTCAATGTTAAATATAGCACCGTTTTAGGTCTTCATTTGTATTAAAATGTATTTCTCCCATCAGATCGATCGTACATGCGACTCACAGAGAAGGAAAACGAGACACTACCAATTGATGTGAGTGGTTTTCATGCCGTCGTCTTTAAATCGTGCACCTGCAAAATGTGTCTATGCTATATATATATATTTTTTTTCTTTCTTTATTTTTTCAGATTGTATTACAGACCTTATTATCGTTTGTGATGACCTGTTATGGGATCGTCCACATCGCTGGAGAGTTCAAAGACATGGACGCCTCCTCAGAGCTCAAAAACAAGTAAGTGGTGTTGCGGTACCGTTTCCCTTATTTTAGTATTTTATTTTAAATATCGCTCCATATTTATATATTTTTTAGCACAGTTCTCCCTTGATAATGTGATCATGACCTGTGCTACATGGGAAGTTGGGCTGCACAAAATATATATAATTTGTTTTCATCGCAATATTAATATCGCGTAAGGCTGCGATATATCGCGATAGACACTCTGAGATTTTGTTAGTTGAAAGAAAATATCAGCAGCAAATTATACTAAAATAAATGTCATTGTTTTTTACTGATTCATATATATATATATATATATATATATATATATATATATATATATATATATATATATATATATATATATATATATATATATTTCTATGAGTAATCTCAATTAATTGTTAAATTTGTTTAAAAAAAATAGGTTGGCACTGATTATATTTCTTTGGTTCAACAAGCAGTTTCTTTATTTATCGCAAGTAGTTATCACTCTATCACATATTTACCTCCTGTCGTGCAGCCCTAATTTTAATGTTGCACTGTATTTATAGGAACTTAACTTTGAAGCAATTCCCAGAGACACGTTTTTATTTATGGACAATGTGTTATGAAGCACAGATGAAACTATAAATCTGTGGGTTTTGTACATCTTTAACCATAATATAAATAGCAGACACAGAAGTTAAATATTAAACTGAGTGCATTGAAGAAACATTCCAACTTTACAGGAGAACAACGAGGTATCTACAAAGAGTGCACTTTGTTTAAGTAAAGACTAAATTGTTTAAATCTCATCACCATTTTCCATCTGCCACAAATCATACACGTGAAAAGTGTTTTTTTATTTTTAAAAAATATTTTGGCTCCCAGAAGCTATTTTATGTGCAGTATGAGATTAATAACCGCATCACTTCATGGTGTGATGATAGTTTAGGCTCGTTTGTCTGACCATCATGAGTCTTATTGTAGAAATGATTCTAGGTAAGAAAAAGTTCTTTTATTCTATGAGCAATCTAGCCTGGATATACACTCACCGGCCACTTTATTAGGTACACCTGTCCAACTGTTCGTTAACACTTAATTTCTAAGCAGCCAATCAC
>NC_048416.1:2057915-2065568 GCF_013103735.1 Etheostoma cragini
AGTTCTGAAGGCAAAAGGGGGTCCAACCCGTTACTAGCATGGGGTACCTAATAAAGTGGCCGGTGAGTGTATATCCAGTAATGAAAGTCGCTCGTCACCAAGCGTGCATTTGAAAATCTCACTGCACACAATTGGATAACACTACGACCAATCACAACACACGGGGTGACGCGTCCAGAGCCCCGTACGCTTAGCTACCAGCGGAGCTAACTGGTAGATTAGACTGTCATCTGTGTAGTTGGCCTCTGGCCCCGCCTACATCAGATACACCAATGTGATTAGTGCAGCTGGCCGTTGGCCCCGCCTACATCAGATACACTGATGAGATTAGTGCAGCTGGCCTCTGGCCCCGCCTACATCAGATACACCAATGTGATTAGTGCAGCTGGCCTCTGGCCCCGCCTACATCAGATACACCAATGTGATTAGTGCAGCTGGCCTCTGGCCCCGCCTACATCAGATACACCAATGTGATTGGTGCAGCTTGGCTACCAGGGCATAGGTAATGAGCAGCATTACTCGATGCCAGAGGAACTCGCTGAGCAAATTCAAATTGTGCTCAAGCGAGAACTCTGGATCTCCAGGGTATGAAATATCAGGAATTAGTGATGAATCACATTTCCCAGAGTCTCGGGTTAAGTTTTCAAATGACTTGCCTCGTCCAACTAATGGTCCAAAGACATTCAAGATACGATAATACCCAACGAAGGAAAGCAGCATATTTTCATACTTGAGAAGCTTGAACAGTTTTGCTTTAGTGTCATAAGCGATTAATCAAAGTGTTTTAGCATATCTACAATATATTGCTGATGTTCTGTCTAAAACAGTGCTTAATTATTTATGTTAGTGCAAGTGCCTGAACTTTGAACTATTGCATGCCACAGACTCCTTGCTTTTTCACATCATAAGTTTCCAACACAAGCATGGGTGGGGAAAGTGCCTCACTTTTCTGTGGATGTGATTACAAGGTGATCATGGCAGGGTTTTGATTCCTAAAGATTTTATGTCTTTGCTCACTGCTCTAAATGAGTTTTTTTTTACATTGTATCACAGTGGGCAGAGACATGTGAATCCCATAGATATAAATACGGAGGAGTCCCATGTGACATCAACATTCAATGCCAAGCAATAGACTATTTGTACATAACTTTGTATACTTTTCTTTTCCTCCCCCAGAACATTTGATACACTGAGGAACCACCCATCCTTTTACCTTTTCAATCACCGGGGTCGGGTTCTATTCCGCTCGCCCGAGGAGGAACCCTCCTCTGTACGCAACCAGCAAGCTATCCCCAACCCCATCCGGCTACGCAAGCTGGAGCATTTGCACTGAGACTGGCCTTTCTTGCCTGTAACATCATCAATGTCACATAAGATTTGTTTTTTTGTTAGACCGAGGAGGCAAAGTGAGAATTCACCTTCCTCTACTTTAATTTGTATTTGTACATACACTAACATGCTGTCCAAACATGCCTCACTGTCCATAAAAGTGGTCACCACCATATCCACACTGACTGTGCCAACCCTTCAATTTTTCGAGCCGATTTGTTTGTATATTTCTGCTTTGGAGTCTTACGATACAGCGGCATCTGCCCCTTTTGTCCCCTCCCAACTCAGTTGGGACATTGCTGTCCTTTGTATGTCCTTTGTATGGGGGCATTGAAATGCCTGATTATGTTACTGTTTCATTTCAACCACAAAGCAGTCTTCAGCAACTGCCTGGGCAACATTTTATGACTTGAAATGAGTTTTGTTGTATGAGCCGAGGACATTTTTCTTAGATGGTTTCCTGGAAGCATGAAGGCTAATCTGTAACTTCCTGTATGCATTAAAGAGATTTGCTTTATGCCACAGGAAATCAACTCAAGGTGAGACGTGAGAGCTGAAAACGTTCCACTGATACTGTGAACACTGAGGCGAAATAGAGAGTTATGGTACATTCATTGGGGTGGTTTGTTTTTCCTTCATTTTACATTTTGTTAACAGATGTTTTTAATTTAATAAAAGGCATACTAATTTTACAAGGTGTCTGAATTATTGTCTTCCTTACATCTCATATTCAGAGACTAGAATATGGCTTTTGTTAGACAAAAGGGATCAAATCTGCACACTGTAGGGGCAGTTAAAAGATGAAAAATGGGAAGGCGACAGTATTATGCTGTCCTGTTCTCCTGCTTAATTGGTGACAAATGCTAATAGTATCAAGTCTGTACGAGAGGAAGTTCTTAGCGTAATAATGACAACGCAGAGACGTGCCTGTGACCTTGTAGTTGGACTGCTGCATTACAAAATATTTTACCTGATCAGTTGTCCATGTTGGCCTCTAGGTGGCAGTGGAAGCCGAGCTTTCGGTCTGATTTGTTAAGGAAGCTGCACCAAACCAAGAAGTTCATCTCTGCAGCACAGTGTTTATGTCCATCTCTCCTCACACTTAGTGAGGGTAGTTCAGATAAAAAAAGCTGTTTCTGTTAGATGGATTCATCTGATGATATACATCTAAAAACAGTGCCTTCGTTTAAGGGAATTTTCTAGATTTATACTATTGTTGAAATGTTGTGGAAACCTTTTCTTTTTGTTGTTGGAATAGTCCCCCAATCAGTACCCATCTAAGGGTCCCGAGATGATTGACAAGATAGAAATGTGGGGAGGGGATTCTGTCACGCAAAATGTACATTTTGCTATTTTTTTTGTCATTTATTATTGAGAAATTTCAAAATAATTTGATTCTTCCTCTCAATTGATTCAGATAAAATGTAGACAAAAGGCCCCCCTTTGGTTGGACTGGTCAGGGACAGTCCTGAAGGACAAGCCCAATAGGTTGGAGGGAGGCTACTGCAGTTAAAATCTTAATAACTTTCTGTGATATTGGCTGAAACTGACCCCATATTCGAGACATCCATCCGCCCTCGTGGGAGGAGGGGCTTAGGAGACTGTTTAGGCTTTAGCAGAAGGGGGGGGAGGGACTGAGGAATTATTGGTGATCTATTTATTTGGCTAAATTGTAAAACACCTGAGAACATGTTCATTCCACTTCTGAATCAGACACTTTGTCATTATGCAAAAATGCAATTATTGTGGCATATGCTCGTAGACATATCTTCTAGCTAAAGAAAAATACACACGACAGGAGATACCTTTCTAACTGGTTTATTTTTTGTTTTGTAAAAAAAATTGTTTCATAAAAACTTTCCATTTTATATATGTATTTAACAGTTTACAAAATTGGCTTTAAACATGTTATTCAAAATATTTCTTATACTCTGAAATAAACAAATTCACAAAAATAATCTATATTCCTTATGAACATTAAAAAGTAGTGTACATCTGTCATAAAAACAAGGAAAACAAAGGAGGCGCGCTAGCTCGGGTTCATGTAAAAAGCAGCAGAGGGCAGATTACCAGCTGTTAAAATCTGACTGATTTAGCCTGGACCGATGCATTTCAGTTCCTCTGAATAAAGTTGGAATCCTGGGAATCAATGGAGTGTTTGTGAAGGAAGGATTTGCAGACTGAAATGCTAATCAGAGTCGGGTGATATGACAAAATATACCATATATCAGGGATTTTATCAAAAATGTCCACCTGTTGTTCATCTTTGTCAATCGACTTTTCAGAAAATTGACGATATATCACAACGTATATTGCTACTGCCACATTAAAGCACATCCACGCTCCAAGATGTTGGCCATGTCGCCGATCCCTAGTGCTAATTGGTATCAGCTGATATGGTGAGACAAGAATTAGATAACAGTATCAGTTTGGTGAAAAACAAACAAAAAAACATCAGTGCATCCTTTCGGCAGATATAATATAATATGAGGTGGACCTGGGTGGAACAGATTTTCCCTGTTAGCCATACATTTACATGAATGCACAATATTTTACTTTTCAAAAATGGTTGCAGTCTCCCAAACACTTTTCAGACCAGCTGAAGAAAGGTCGATTTTTAAAGAATAACAATAAGAGGAATGTAACTGTCCATCCCTTGCTCTGAGGATTTGACAGCTTACCGTGTATCTCTCTAACTTTGTGTACGTGCTTGTGTGTGTGTGTGTGTGTGTGTGTGTGTGTGTGTGTGTGTGTCTCTCGATACAGACAAAAGCCGTATGGATGTTTAAGGCATCTGTCAATATAAAGAGGATTATACTTAAAGTCTCTTTGCTCATCCTCAGCAGATCCGTCCTCCAGTTTTACCCCTTAGTGTCCCACCTAACAGGGTGTGATGTAACAGCACAGGGACAGTGGGAGAACCTGGTATCAGTGCACTTGTCCTTTCCCCCGTCCAGTTCCTCCATTGGTCTTTTTGACAATAATCAACAAGGACGTCTCTTTTATGGTGGGGAATCCCACGCCCAACAAAACGGGAGCTTCATTCCCTTTTAATAACAAAGTCACTAACTGTCATGATCGTTAAGAAGCTGCGTGGATGTCCCTTGCTTCTCCAACTCAGCCAGGGACGTCTCCAGCTGCTGGATCAGTACCCGCTTCTTGAACCTGCCAGAGGGGCATAGGACGTTAGAAAGAAGCAGGAGCTAAAGGGAGCAAGTGCCCCAAACCAAACCAGGGGAGATTCATGCATGTAAACCTGCTTTAAGGACACTAAATCTGCAATATGCTGTGACTACAGGGACTCGTCTTAACACTAGAACTGCCAAGGGGACATTTTTAAATGCATGAAAATGGGCTATTGTGATGTTTTAACCACTTCACTTAACCCCATACTAGTCTGAAATGAGTCATTGTTTCTTACCTGATGGCTTCTTTGATAGCATGTTGGATGAAGTACCTTTGGACATCTACTGATCCTTTAACCTGCTGCAGTAGACAGAGTATTGCCTCATAGTCTAAGAAAAAAACAAAAAACAGACAGTTACAAACTAGTCTATATCCACGACGTTCCACTTTTGGGATTGGTCCTGTGCTGCAGGAAATACCGATGGATGTCCCTCTTTTTGGACGGATGTCCGTCCCCTTCCTCTCTCTCTGTGTTGGCGTTCTAACCTCCGGCTGATTTCTGATTTCCGGCTGGTTACCTGGTCCTCAGGTCTCTGCATGGTAAATCCAGACAGCTGGCTAGACTATCTGTCCAATCTGAGGACTATGGTTACCTGGTCCTCAGATCTCTGCAGGGTAAATCCAGACAGCTAGCTAGACTATCTGTCCAATCTGAGGACTATGGTTACCTGGTCCTCAGATCTCTGCAGGGTAAATCCAGACGGCTAGCTAGACTATCTGTCCAATCGGAGGACTATGGTTACCTGGTCCTCAGATCTCTGCAGGGTAAATCCAGACGGCTGTCCAATCTGAGTTTTCTGTTGATGACTAAAACTACTTCTGAAAGTACACATGTTCCACCAAAACCAGTTCCTTCCTGAGACTTTTTTGCAGCGGCACCGTCATCGGGCCCGGGGCTTAGCGCCGCCCATGAGAATGGTAATTGCTTTAAAGAAATGCCGATACACCAGAGCATGTTTTTCCTCCCATCCCAGAATGCTGTGTAGACTAGCCAGACACCTACATCATCCCCTTAGAATAGCAATGAATGTAATGTGATATGCTGCACTGGCTCATACTCACTTCGGCCAGGTTTGCGGACCTCCTTGACGATCTGGCTCTTCAGCTCTGCCTGGCTGCCATCCAGGGGGGCTATGACTATAGTCTCCAACACGGGTGGCTCAGCCTCCGTATCGTCTAGCTGGCTCTGTGGACTCAGTCGGTCGCAGTTGTGTTTCTCCTCCAGCGGCTGCTCATCTAGACTATCCTCCACTAGTCTCTCCTCCATCACGTCCATGTCCTCCCCCTGATCTGCTGCTGCCGGCCCGGCCTTCTCCTCCAGGCTCAGTGGGGACGGGCTCTCTCCTTCAGTGTCCATCTCGGCGGGCCAGACCTCCCCCGACTCAGGCTCAAAAACCCCGTCACCGTTACTCTCAGTGACCCCCACGTTGTTGTCGTCCACTCCTGTGGGGGACAACAAAATGACAAATATAACCCTTGTGTTGTCTTCCCATCAAAATTGAACATCGTCACTTTTGTTGATGCTTTTTATTGTTTTTTGTTGTTTTTTCTTACGTTTTTTTTCTCCCTTTTTTCAACACTTCTGACGCTTTTTTCAATGTTCAACACTACGTAACACTAACTTATTAACTTTACATTATTTTTGGAATTTATGGTCAACAAACCTCATTTATTGGAAATAATACCTAATGTTTGAGTTAGAAAAGCAGAAATTAGGAATTAGTTTGAGTAAAATCAAAGGAAATGTGTTGATGGATAATCACAGACTGGAATATGTCAACTTTTACTCAATACTATTTCAAAAACACTTCAATTTTTTCTCCAAATGCTATTAAATTGAATGAGACGTCCCAAAATTAATGAAAGTAGAGATTTGTACTTGCCAAAGAGCGTTTTGTGGAATCAATCATGTTATTTTGGGGAATTAAAAAGAACACTGATATAGGACAACGGGTCAATTTGACCCGAGGACAACATGAGGACAACATGATGACAACATGAGGACAACATGAGGGTTAATGCCATTTGTGCATAATCACTGCACATACAAAATAACTCCTCATCATCATCTTACCTTTGTGCTGTGGGATGGGTTTGAGGAGGTTTTGCTGGCTTTGAACTGCTACCGGACTCTTTCCCGCCACCACGTGGTTGGTGCTCGCTGGTGGAGTCTGTGGCCGCCGCAGTAACGGGGACATGCTCCGCCTTCGCTTCACAGTGGTACTCGAGTTGGAATCGCTGGAATTTCCTCTTTTCTTACTTTGAGGGCCCGCGACAAACTCATCCGCCTCATCGATCATCATCCCCTGAGATACAAATACGGGCAAAATAAAACGGTAAAGAATTCAAGGACTAAATGTTAAATGAAGATATCTTTTAAAAGCCACATGTGCATAGTAGGTAGTAGTAAGTGCAGTATTTTGTGTTGATGTATTTTTACCTTCTTATCCTGCTTGAAAGGATTCCCAAATGTGTGCAGGCGTTTAGGTTGGTCGGGGTCAATCTCTCTCAAAGGGGACGGCATCATTTTTAGGTACTCCTGATAGTTTCCCATCTGAGCCACTGGGATACTGTGCAGATAGTCTGACAACCACAGGAAATCTTATTAGCTCAACAAAGTACTGCAATAATTACACAGGATTTCCTATCAAGTCCAAGTGCTTTTACATACTGGTATTTTTTTTAAATGTGATTTGGGTTGTTGTATCAGTCATATTGATATAATTAACTGGCTCCTGCCAACTGTACAAGTCTCAATGCAGCCTTTGGACAAATCATTGACATTTTTTGTTTTAAAGATATTCTTTGGGACTGTTATCCTTTATGTAGTAGCAAAGCTGAAGATTGACCAGAAAAAGGGCTGACCTGCAGCAAATAGCCGCAGATCGGAGTCGAACCGGGGCCAGGTACTACATTACATACATGTATATATGTATATTAGTGCTGTCAGTTAAAGGCTTATTAACGGCGTCACTTTTTTTATGGCGAGATTGACGTTTTGTCCTTTTTGGCTTAGCAAACATTGTGTTTTTTTCACATGCTGTTGCAACAACTAGTGACGGTAGAAAAACTACAACACCCATCGGATCTAGCTAGACCGGAAACATAACAAGCACGCCGCACACACTTCATTTGGGC
>NC_048416.1:2065578-2084264 GCF_013103735.1 Etheostoma cragini
CCCCCCCCCCCCCCCCCTCGTCAAAGTATTTTTTTCATCCTTTTTTTGATGGACAGTGTTACATTGTGTGAGAGATTATTTGCTCCCAGTGAGAACATTGGGATTTTATACCTTCATCTTGCCCTCGGATCAGTTTTTGTGACGTCCGCAGCAAATTGGAGCGCATCCGGGTGAGTTGGTCCAGAAGGTTCCGCCGTGGGATGTCGTAGGCATTTCGATAAGCTTGAGGTTTTAGATCCTGTGAACACATCAGCATGTCCAGTCACCGGAAATCAACCGAACGTTGCATTTTTTCCCCCCTGGAACTTTCCCCCCACACAGAGCATGTCTTGCCTTTCCAGGAACCTACCTTATTGAGCAGGGCGATCTGGAAGCCAGCGAACTCTTTGAAGTTGATGTCCCCCAGGCGAAGGGGCCCCTCCCCAGTGATTCCCTGCAGCAACTGCTTAAAGTCCCGCCGGTGGGCCAGAGAGAGAGTGTGGGAGTGGTTCTTCACCTTTATGCCAGTTTCTTGAGGAGCCCTCTTCCCCACAGACACAATTAGACGTTCTGATTCCACCTTTGCCTTTAAACCGAGAGACAGGAATACTGTTTAAAGCACAGACACATCAACGCATTCTGGGGTACATGTTTCTATGTTGATTCTTATCTATTAGTCTTATACGTGAATAATTGGATGCGGAAACAGTCATATAAAAAATAATAGTGACGCTTTCTATATTTATACTGTCACTCTTTAGTCTATATCAACGACGTTTCATTTCCAGGATTGTTCAGGTGCCGCTGGAAATTCTGCATGATGTCTCTAATTGTTGTCCCCTTCCTCTTTCTTTGTGTTGGTGTTCTAACCTCTGTTAGATTTCTGAGGACTATGGTTACCTGGTCCTCAGATCTCTGCAGGGTAAATCCAGACAGCTAGCTAGACTATGTGTCCAATCTGAGGACTATGGTTACCTGGTCCTCAGATCTCTGCAGGGTAAATGCAGACAGCTAGCTAGAATATCTGTCAGATAAAGATCTGTCAATAAAACAGAGTTTTCTGTTGCACGAATAAAACTACTTCTGAACGTACACATGTTCCACCAAAACAACTTCCTTCCTGAGACTATTTTGCAGCAGCCCCCAAGAAAATTGTGACTGGTTTAAAGAAATGCCAATAGACCAGAGCATGTTTTTCTCCCAACCCATTGTTGTGTAGACTAGCCAGACCCTGTCTGACAATGCGAGGCTAGTCACTCTTTAACAATGCTGCCTAATGTTTTTATCAATATAAATAATATAAACATTGTATAACTCCTTTGTATTGTTCCACAACTACTTTGCACTCTTCAATGCACTATTGCCTCTACCTGTCTATATTGTTTTTGTTTAGAGTGTGTATATATTAGTGTGTAAACTGTATATTAGTGTGTATATAGTGTTTGTTTTGTGGTTTGTTATGTATGTGTAAGCACATTGTGAGAAATGGTGATCCAAAGCAAAATTCCTCGTATGTGTCCTCATACCTGGCAAATAAAGCGGATTCTGATTTTGATTTTGATACCACATACTAGAACAAAAAAAGAGTGAAACTTCCTCGTGTTTGGGTCCTTACCTGCTGGCTGAGCTTCTTCAGGTAAGAGATAACACTGTAACTCAGGCCACAGTCAATGGTGTCTGCTATAAGATTCGGTGCACCCATCATCCTCAAAGCCTTCTTTAAGGGCTGTCAGAAGATAGCAAGATGAAATTTGTGAATGTTAGTTCCATGCAGAAACACTATAAATCCATGTGCTGAATGTTTACTAAAGGCAGAATATGTGGCCCAGCATTAGTTTACCAAAAGGAAGTATGGAGGCATTGTCTTCAGGTACATTTCAAACGCCTGCCGCCACTTGAGGTTTGGTTTGAGTTTGTGGACTTTAAACAAATCATCTGGAAGGAGAAAAAAAGATAAAATAGTTATGTAGAATATAGTTTTAGCATTCTGCATCAGAGACATCCAACTGCAGCTCCTGCTGCTGCTGCAGGGCCTATCACACATTAATATTCCGGGGGCGAGTCTAAAAGATGCATCATACCAGATAGTATTTATCCCTCTTTAGCTCATTATTTCAAAATGTATTTTTTGCATAGCATTATTAAAGATGAACTGTTTATAAAGTTCTCCGTGATGTGCTTGTTACTTTCCTGTTTATAGTAGTGCTGTCAGTGGAAGGCGTTGTTAACGGCGTTAACGTAAACCCATTTTAACTGCGTCAATTCTTTTATCACGAGACAAACGTTATTTTTGGCCTAGCAAACTATGTAGTTTTTCCACATGCTGTTGCAACAACTAGTAACATTAGAAAAACTACAACACCCACCGGATCTAGCTAGATCAGAAACACAACAACAGGCAAGCCGCGCACACGCTGTTTGGGCTCGTGAGGCGGCCAAAGAGAAGCACTGTTACGTTTTGAGTGGATGGCGAGCGCGAGACCCCAAAATGGACGCTGATAAGATTCTGGATGGAAAGTTACTTTTTAAAAGTTGCCAAATGTTCCATTGACGAGACCAATGGTCTGACCTTGTACCTTCTGACCACTACAGTAGGCTATATGCTGGGGGGGGGGGTCTTGAACACTACAGTTGGCTTTATGCCAATGTTGTTTTCAATAAAAAAAAAAAAACATTTGTACAAAGCGAGTCGATCCACTTTTCCATGTTGATAAGAGCATTAAATGAGAAAAAATAATGGGACAAAAAGATATCAAGGGATATTTAGAATAGATTTAAATGTGACTTTTTTTTTTTAACTATGACGTTAATCACGATTAAATATTCTAGGTAGTTTATAGCTAAAGATGATTGGGGGATGTCTGGGGGAAGATTGCAGATGGTGAAGTGACCCAGAAAAGGAACGCTTTTTAAATTTAATATCAGCTCAGACCCACTGACCCAGCAGTGTCAAGGCCACTTTAAAGGAACAGTTTACTGCCCCATGTCTTACCGAGGAGTGGAAGAAGCACTGGGTAGTTGTAAGGCATGACAAACAGGTTGACACAGGTGAGAGTGGTGCTGGCTTTAAGATAACCAAAGGGCTGCCCCAGGTCATTTTGTTTCCCGCTGCTGTTAACAAACACCTGAGGACAGAACAAGGTCAAATGTCATTTTGATCATTGAGTTTAAAAATGTGACTGAAAAGCAAATTGTGAATTGATATTTTGAATACAGGCAGCGACCTCAATATTTCTGCTTTTCCAGATAAGTCACGGGGACAACACCACAGACAGTGTGTCAGAGCCGGTGGGTGTGTGAAAATATCTACTATACCTGCCAGCACATGTGGGGAGACTTTCTTTCCAAAATGAACTGGGTGAGCGGAGACGGCTCCAGTTCGTACTTGTCAAAGGGAAGCTTGTCGATCACCATGGGCTCACAGTCCACACATGAGAAACGCACCACGGGATGTGCAGTGCGAGGTGGCTGGGAGCAAAAGATGGAAATAAGTTGTTTGGACATAGTATGTATCTGTGGAATGGATCCATGTGGTGTCTTTGTGAATGCAACAAATAATGGTGATCGCACTAAGAGTTCGCAGAGTTGGACACTGCATTAAATATTATAATATATTGGCAAAGTTACTGACTAATATTAGACAGAGGAAAAGAGGACTGCCGAGAAAGGAGAGAAAGACAGGAACGTGCAAGCGACAAGGAAAGCAACAGAGAAAGTTTGTGTAAAACTTAAAAATCTCTCTGCTCACCAGGGAAGGAGAATTCTGGTCCGGCCAGAAGGACTCTGGTATGGGCCAATGCCCAACTGGAACCCCTGTCTTTGGGTTCGGTCGCACGTAGATGAGTTTGTGGCAACTTTGCCACGGCTGAGGGCCGATGGTTGAAACAGGACGACTCGACTCCACTGAGTTGTCTGTCAAACAAAAACAAAAAAGATATGATGTAAGAGAAAACACAATTCTCAACCAAATGAACAATTCATATTAGTTTTATTTAAATGTAATAATCAGTTTGGGAGTTGTCGGGCGAACTCAGAGTCATGGATGTAAATAAGGTTTCACTATTTTCTTGGCTGTATCAGTTCTCCTATGAGTGTAAAACTGCACTGTGTTGATCCTCTCTTCTGCTTTCACCTGGTTTACTGCCCACAGTGTCTTTGCTCTAACTTAATTGCCTAAAATGGAATGAGATCATGCGCTCCGAAACACTTTTATGCACCTGACTGGGCTTGTGAAGTAGGGAAACATATTGTGTATATCAATCTGTAATTGCTGCTTCTTTTTTTAAACTTCTACCTTTTTCTGTTCTTAAAGGTGCTCTAAGCGATGTCAAGTGTTTTTTAGGGATTTTTGGTCACATGCTGCCTGTTCCTAGTCTGGCTATCACCAGACCAAGACAAACTCAATAGATGTGAGAGTGACCATTGGTCTGGGGGTCTGCTCTGTGTTTTCTCTACACAAGAGGCGGGACCAACGGGCATTGTTCAAATAACTCTGTACGCAATTGGATAATCCTTCAACCAATCAGAACAACGATCTGGGGGACGTAAAAGCAACAGCGGCATCAACGGGCTGCTGTGCTTCGGTGGCCGCTATGTGGAATGTAAACTAGAAGCTGCTTGATCGCTTCTCTATCATCATCGTGTGAAAACCACCAATAGCACGGCAGGGAGATAAGCCAGTTTGTGATTGGTTCCCGCAGATGTGTGAACTTAAGCAGGAGAATTAAACGTGCAGGTTTCCAGGTCGAGCTGCAGGGAGAAATCAAATCACCGGCAGAGGTGGGGGGTTCAGGGGATAGGTGTAGACCCAGTCTACACCTATCCCCTGAACAAACGCAGTATCTGTGGGCGAGGGGAGGGGCGAGCTAGCCTCAGTTTTGTTTGGAAATACTTTCAACGTCAACAACAAGTGCCGTCACCCGACATCGCTTAGAGCTCCTTTAAAACTTTGTAAGTTTGTCCATAGTAACTATGAAGGCAGGATTTACACAAAAGTTGTTGCCTTGTGTCTATTCAGTGTGCCACTCACCTTCCCCAACAAGAGGAGGATCTAACCCCGTCTTCTCAAAATTAATGACAACCCCACTTTGGACCTTTTGGACCAGAGACTCTAGACACTGGTTCAACATCCTCTGTGTCCGCACACAGTACGATCGCCCTGAGAGAGAAAAACAGGGGGCGCAATTGTATGTAACAGAATTAATTATTACAGACACACAATGATTGTGAAAATAAATGGTGGTGTGAATACCAGACAAACGTTCAGGTTGCAAAAGGAAGAAAATGGCCAACCTCCAGTGACTTCACACATCTGGGTGATGGCAGACTCATCTGTGGGGACGCTACCAAGCTGCTCGGTGTCTGGTGTGGAAGCTCCCGGCAGCCTCAGCACCAACGCGAACAGACGCTGGTCCCAGCGGAAGGGCTCCTTGGTCAGCTCACTGCCCGCCAGTGGAGAGTTCAGAGGCAGGTGCAGCTACACAACAGACCGGGTAAAGAAAGGAAAAGGACGATGGGAAAGATCACACATTGCATTGCTACAAACAGTACATAGTAGCACTACGGCATGTGCTTCAGCTCTCACCTCATCTGGCACCCCGGAGCTCTGAGTAAGTTTGTTCCCGTCAGTGATAGTGATGATCACAGATGGCTCGAGGAAGAAGGGGTTACGGCCCTGAGAGGAAACAGAAACATTCAGCAATTAAATCCAAGTTCAAGCAGACAGTGACCCCATTTATTATCACCAGTCTGCTTTCTTTCCACTGCTCATTTAAGCTGCTGCAGGGTGGAGATGAAAAACAAACGCAGCGGCCTGCAGTGAAAAGTTGACACCAACTTTTTGACACCATGTCGGGCTGCCGGGGCCGATCGTGTAACCCGCGAACATACTTGTCAGACAGTTTTGAGGCGATGTGAGAGTCCCGTACAGTAACCAGGAAACATCGCTGCCACAGGAAGGTTTTAAATCACTATGAGGGTAAAACAAAATAGCTAAATGTAAGCACTGAACTTCCCAGGAGTTTGAGTAACAGTCCCTTCCTCTCTTTTCTTTCTCCTTTTCTCTGAACTAAAGCTGCATTCAAGTGCAGTCAGGAACTTCGAGGTCTATAAACGACCTGACAGAAACAGGAATTGTGAAATATAAAGCCTACATTGGGGGGGTTAAAGAAAACAACGACGATGGACGTCTCAGAAATGGGCCGTTTTAGGCACACTCGCACACCGCCACACAACCCTGCGGAAAATCGCCGGATCCCCTTTTGGCCATGTGAACGCAACCTTACAGTACTGGCAAAATACCGGTTTACTATTTGAAAAAAGAGTTCCACTTAAACACAGTATTTCATATGGCATTAGCTTCACACCTCTGACAAGCTCCTGAATACTAACTGTGTGTTGCAGCTTGAAATGATTGCCTGGTGTCAGAATGCATCTGTAAGCTGCAGGCTGTCCTTGTGTTACATTTAAGGACAGAGGCCTCCACCACTGTGCTGTAGGGGTCAGTCTTGTCTATCTCAAACACACACACAACGCTTCAGTAGAATTCACTCTCACACACACACACACACACACACACACACACACACACACACACACACGATGCACAGAACTTGTGTCACTACTTGAGCGTGATAATCTTTCTCTGATTCAGAAACGATGTGTGTGTGGAGCTGACGACAGTGCTAACTGAAGAAGACAGAGTGGATTAGGCTGCAATCAAAAGTCAATATTCTCCTCTCTGTCTCCCGGTAAACGGATAAAGAAATGGCAGCGGAAAGCTTTGCTACAATCATTACCAAACCCGTCATTTGTCCAGGGAAAGTCCGCATATTCTGTTTGTGTTGGCGGAATCAGAAAAGCCTGGTTTTACACTCCATTACCAGCTGGTACGTCAGAACTAGTTCTGTTGTTTGGAATCAATTTTGTCTAGAATCCCCCACTTTGAAAAATCCGACAAGGCACTAACAAGAAAAGCCATGCACGTATTTTATTAAAAATAGTGTTTACCAACACAACCAATCCACCACTAAATCTGGCACACCACTGTTTTGTCAATGTGTGTGTGTAAGGTGTTAAATGTGTTGGGTAGCAACAACAACAAAAATATCATTTTTGATGAATCTGCAGACTATTGTATAGTAGCCTACTAAATGAATGTGTGGTGCACAAAATGTGAGGACATAATAATAAGTGTAAATGTGTAAAATGACTTCAATGATTCATTTATTATCAAAATAGTTGACAATAATTTTTGCTGATCACCTGATCAATTTATTGATTTCAGCTCTATTTGAAATTACTTGTAAGACTTTTTTCTTTAACTACTATGGATATTATGCAGAGCAATTCTACTTTTCTCTTATGGCAACAGATGAGACTGCTGCCAAAGAAATACATGATAGGGTACGGGCGTGTGGATACCTGTCCGTAGTTGTCGATGCCTGAGACCAGGCGGTTGAGGTTCAGCAGGTCGAAGGCTGTGCGGAGAGCGTGACCTAGCGTAGTCAGCCCAGACGCCTGCAGGTTCTTCAGCTCGCACATGAAGGTGGCATGGTTCTCCTTCCAGCCTGCCTGAAATGCAGACACGGACAGTGCTGAATGGAAATGCCCAGCAAACAGCTGTACCACTGAGTGGCAGAGGAGGCCTGAAGTTACAGTACATAGTGATCAGCCACAAACCAAAATAGATCTACACCCACAGGTACCCATACTCTGTGATTACAAAGAAAAAACATGTGTTTTTTTTCACTGACAATCACAAACTGATCACCTCAAGGAAGTGACTGCCACCTTTGTTGAAAGGAAATCTTAGCAACCCGTTGATTATGTGCAACATGACATAACAGTAACCAAAAAATTAGATCATCTTGTGTCAAGCTCTGGGAATGGAAGATAATAGTGTTGAGAATCAGGCCCACATTTGAGCTGGATGGTGCTGTTTAAGAAAGAAGTCTAATTTCATACATGACAAGCATCCAAAAATACTCTTCCCAATGCTGCCTGTCCTCTGTGACGGAGATAAACTCCCACAGGAGAGGATGTGAGTGGGTAACTGCTCTCCAGTGGGGTCGAGCCTTTGATACTGCAGCAACCTGTAAGCTATACCACTTCCTTTATTAGTAGAGAAAAGGGGGGAGATGAAGACTGTGAGAAATGATGAAAACATCTGCACTGTGTCTACATATGCTCTTAATCTGGATTATCATGGGATATAATTCCAAAGCCATGATTTGGGTGGAATTCCTAGAAAAGCTCCCTGTTACATGACGTTAGATAAATATGATACACAAGCAACATCACTAAGCAGCTGAGAAAAACACTCAAGGTGGAAACACATTCACACAGGTAGGAGGAAAGTATGAATCCAGACATGGTAAGGTTTGGCCTGCACTCAATAATTCAGACTACAGAATATTTTTATATTTCCTCTCACCTAACCGCTCTCACTCTACCTTAACAATATCTTTCGTCTGTAACAGTGCAATCAGGGCAGCCCCATTCAGTAGAGCCTTGTCCTTTCATTATAATCCTCGGTGCACAAGGATGACAAAAAGAACAAAGGAGAAGGAAATGAAGACAAAGAAGAGGACGAGCAGAGGGAAGAGGAGTTGACGACAGACTTCACAGCATGCACTTTCTTAGATTATTTATCTTAAGTGTTATCCACAAGGCTAATTGAGTGGGACGCATGAAGCAATGATCTGGACCTGGCTAATACTGCAAGGTCAATGACTGAGTGAATTAAGTACCTCACATGAATAACAGCATCCACTCATAAGGTTCCATCATAGCAAAGGAGGAAGAATAGCAAATATAAAAGTAAGCAATGAATGCTCAAAATGGGCCTCTTGGAGATCCCTGAACCACATATAGCCGGGCAGTTATTTTGCATCTTGCACCTCTTTAAATAAATATTCATAAAAGCAAGACTGTGCATTTGTTAACTGAAAAACAAAGTACCATGACAAGAGTACTATGACAAATGTTGTTCATTAAACATAAAAGGAAGTAGCTAGTCTTAAAAATAGCTTCTTTTATCTCTCAAAAGCTAGGGTTATATTAATATCTTTATGTGAAAAAACATTTAATTTGATATTTTTACGAGTTGATACAACATTTAGTAAAAATGCAAGAAGCCCTAGAATGTAAATAACAGACTAGTCAAATGTATAATTGAATACATAAATTATAGGGGGTTAAATATGTAATTGACTGTACAAGACAAAAAAGCTCTTTATACCTTTATTAATCAACTGATGGAAAAAAAAAGTATTGATTTTACACCCTGAAGCCCAAATTTTCAACTCACGTCTAAATGCTCACCCCTAGCACATGTTTAATTATTCATTTCCCAGTTTTTACGTCCCACTTGTATTATAATTAGAAGTGCATCCCTACTGCCGTGGCAAATAAAGGATGAGTGTAAAATATTATACTATATAATTTGTATTTAGTTGCCGTGAGATAGACTTATGTTGTGGCTTCTGGTCTAGTGCTGTTTAAAAAAAGAGCTGCATGTGTTGTTAATGGTGCAACAAAGTTCACAAAAGTATTATAAAAAGTATTATAAAAACAAGAAATATGGAATTAACCGGCCATTATAAGTTGCTTTTAACTTGCATGCTGCTCAATCACATGCCTCTGTATCCACTTTTAAACCTCAAACCAGCAGCTGCATTAAAGATAAATTTATAAATTACTTTCCTGCTGTGGCATTTTGTAATTTTAGTTATGAAGCATGCAAACTAACAAAAAAACAACTTTACAAGGGAAGCCAACGTTTGTCTATCCCATGTCTTCAGGTATGAATGACATGGGATGGAGTAAAGACTGCATTGCATGATGTGTTGAGAGTAGTAGGCTGGTGTTTATGGACAGAGTTAGAAAACCTGATTCCTAATACAGACCAGCCACTAAAGCAGATCAGGGACTTCAGGGGTTTATGTGGGTACTAAGAAATGTACTTTATTGGGCATGAAAAGCTCTTAAAGAGATATGTGCCAGGTCATAACCATGCAATTGATTACTGGTGAGGATAGCTTTGCTGACGTGAAACCCCTGAAATTATTGTGATTCACATGTGTGTTGAGGTTGTTTTTGTCCCATGTGTGTGTGCGTATGAAAACTAGAGAGTGCTTCGCCATTAAGCTCATATAGTATCGGTATGACAAATTATTATCATATGAATAATGATGTTTTTTTTTTCTAGCGAACTCGCATGAAAAAAAAAAACTCATGATGAAGAGGGCTTATCAACTTTCAGACCAGACTGGCCAATGGTAATGCGTGGATGATGCAAAGAGAGGAGGGCAGGATGATTGGCGGGCTCTTTAGCCAATCGATACGTTGTACTTTCAAAAAAAGCGCGACGTCACGGGCGATAATAAATCTCTCCGCCTCCATCTCAACGCCCGAGACTTTTCTCAACACAAAAGCAAAATGTCCGCTGGGTGGTCGGAGGCAGTGCAGCTCCGGGTCTGCGGTTATTTGGAGCAAAAAATAGGCCGTTTTTCGCCACCGGGAAGCCGCCCAACACTGACTACAAACCAGAAGGACAATAAAGTCTCACTGACAGAAAAATACGTTCGACTGGTCAAATATAAAAATTGTATCAGTTGCTAATTACCTTCACTCCGTATGGTGGATCATCGAATGTAACTAGCATGTACCTGTCGCCTCTACTAGCCGGGTCTCGGGCACGCAGCTGTCAAAAAAAGAAAACCAAAACAACAATTAATTTCGACCTATCTTGTCGAAGGAACCCTAAGCACACCAAAGGTGCACACTTGCTGAAAAGTCGGGGTAAAATCATTCTTTACCTTCATAAAGACCTCAACCGCGCCTTTAGCAACGTCCAGATACGTCGTACCCAAATAAGTGCGCTGATTCATAGAGGCGGACGTGTCTAACAGGAAAAGTAAAATAGGCATTTTAAATGTAAAGCCGCGGTTGTATGCTTTTCTAAAATTTCTGTTATCCACATGTGACCTATCGTGCGGCCAAACAGTGCACACATGAGTGTGTATATATTTGATATAATAAGCCCCCCCTCCAGAAGAGGGCCGTTGCCTCTGCTCTCTCTCTATCTGCCTTTCTAGAGCTCTGTCTCGGCTCGCGCTGTTCAACTTCTGCTCCTAACCGAATGGAACGCCCCGCTTCCTCCACTGCGGCGCCATTGGCTGAGTCCCATTCCGTTGGCCACGCCCCCTACAATATATAAATATATAACGAGGTCGAGTTTGCGTGTCCGTATACACTACATCCGCCAACCTTTTCGTCTGTGCGTATGTGTGTGTGTAAATGTATATATGCTAAACGAGTGGGTAATCAACAGTATTGGTATTATTATTGTGCTGGTGTGTATGTAATCCCTTCCATATAGTAGCTTATCTGTCTGGCATGAAACCGGCCACTGATCACCTTGTAGCTGTAATATATATAATATTTATAGACTTGAAATTTCTTGAAATGTCTTGCCAATTCCCTCGCGTCCCGCACCCATCCCCCCCCCCCCTCCCTTTCTCTCTAACACACACACACACTCACGCACACACACAGCCCTCTCTTTCTCGGATGCTCTCTTCTGTCACTCTCTTGCTTGCTGCGTTCAAGGCGCCTCAAAAAGCAGCCTTCCGCCTCTTAAACACAACAAAACAAGAACACGTGCAGTTGAGTTACATGGCCTAACCAAGTGAACGCAATATTTTAAGTTGGACATTGTGTAAGCCTATGAATCAATTGTCATACTAACGGTTTATGTTTTTTTGTGCTGTAATGGCCGCATTCAGGGAAAATGCACATTTAGGATAAAACAAAGACACTATGTATTCAAACAGACCACCAACATGTATTATAGTGGAAATATACCAGTAGAAAAGTCACTTCCACAATCAAGCCTCTAAAATCATCAAAGTGCCGAGCTCGCTGTTATGTATGTGTTTTCATTATTATAATAAATCCGACAGCACATGAGGGCGGCATCGCTGTTATATTAGGGGTATTCTTGTTCTTTCGTTTTTACACTTAATTAAATACCATGAAATTATGAATTACAAATGACCACAAACTTATGTTTATTATAAGCTCAGACCTTATTACCAAAAGAGATGAGGGGAAAAAACTCACAGACATAAAGGTCAGTGGAAAGTCATAAGCCAGCCACAGAATAACGTTACCTGCAGATGAAGGCCATATATTTCCTCGAAGGGTTTGTCTGCTTATATACTGCAGTATACATAGTATACTGCATATACTATGTTACAATGTCCCTGTTTTTTTTATTTGCTGTGCCTGAAAGCAGGTTGGATGAAGAATAGCCTAGCCCTATGTATTTTTTGAGTGATATAACATGCATATGCGTGTATGTTGGACTTTTATCAACAACCTGAGTCTGATATAGGCTGTTTATCTGTCAGTGCATTGTGAAATAGCATCATAACTGATATATTTGTATAATCATTGTGATAATACTTAAACTAAACATTGTTGAACTACTTTGTATAATTAACAGGACTTATCAATTTGGTGCAGTTAATAACTAATCCGCATGTATGACCGAATTTGCCTGATTTAGGGCGTTTATGCTTAATGTTTTCCGCAGCGTTTTGAAGTTATGACAAACAGTTCTTCTTGCTTGAAGTGTTTTTCGTCCGCTTTGTTGACGTCTTTCACCCGTCGCCGTCCCAGCATGCACTGCGAGGCCTGCAGTATATTATTGACAAAGAAAAAAAGGCTAGTGAGAAACAACAACAGGGTGGTGGTGTCACTGGCGTTACACGAACCCGTGTGCTGACGACAAGGTAAAGTCTCGCTCTCAGTTTTGTCTTGAGATAAAACAACTTTGTGTTTTATGTAGTGTAATGACACAGCGTGTAACGGTAGACTACGTTAAGTGGCTACCAGCTAACATCTGGGGTTTCCTAGCCGGCTAACGCTAGCTAACGGCTACTATTATACAGCGTTAGCATTGCACCATAACAATGTGTTATTACACAGTGTGAGCAGGTAAAAGCAGTCAAACTGCACGGTTCGAGTAGAGTAACCCAAATTATGGATGAATTTTGCTCTAAATCTTCTTATTGCTAAATATATTACCAATATATAATATAATAACATCATTACGTTGTCAGCTACCATTACACAGCACTGTAAAGGCAACGTTACGTTAGCTTACATATAAGCTTACACGTTATCTGGAAACAAATACAACAACGGCAAAATAACTAGCTAAGTAATTGAACAATACACCTCAGTTAGTAACACAGCACTTGACCAAAGCTTTGTTGTGGCACATTAATAAGTACTAGGGTTTTTTATGTGTACATGTAGTACAAAATGTGTTGCGAATATACAGTCCATGGTTGCGACACCCCGAGTCCGTTACCTCGAGCTCTACCGTAACCATGTAAACACATCAGGGCACGTGACTAGCCACATGGAGGTGACCCAATCCTGTTTGCCTTGTTGAGTTGGGAACCGGAGGGTCGTCGGTTCGAGTCCCCACACGGGCTAAGTATGCTGGTGGAATGGTAGCTGGAGAGGTGCCAGTTCACCTCCTGGGCACTGCCAAGGTGCTCTTGAGCAAGGCACCGAACCCCCAACTTCTCGGGGCGCCTTTCCATGGGCAGCCCGCCCCCCCGCTCTGACATCTCTCCATTTAGTGCATGTATAGATACTGGGCATAGACCGTTAATATTAAAATACAGTCTATGGGACTGAGAATGTATTAGCTTTATTGTATCCGTAACTATAAACAACAGCTGTTGAATACATAAATGGAAAAGTAAATGTAATCTGTCCTCGTGAAATGGAGTGGAAATGTAGTGGAATCAAAATTGTGTCACAAATGTAAATAAGTGTGTCTTCAACAGTGCCGCGTCATGTCTCTGAGGCGATGAGAGCGGGACGTGTCGTTTCCACCTAAAGGGAGTTTACACAGCTTGCTAGTTCGTGGAGAGAGAGAGGGGTGGGGGGGCCCAGGCAGACCGTGGACGGGGAAGGGGAAGAGCTCAGCTGGAGCCAATGCAGCAGCAGCATCGACAGCCTGAGCTGGTGGAAGGAAGCCTTCCTGTGTTCGTGTTCCCCACTGAGCTCGTCTTCTACGCAGATGAGCAGACGTCTCACAAGCAGGTGCTCACCCTCTACAACCCCTATGAGTTCGCCCTCAAATTTAAAGGTGAGTTGGCGGAGTAAAACCCAATCTATTTGGGTTTCCATGTATGCTGTACACCAATTTATCTAGATAATCTGTGTATTTGTTTCTTTTTACCAGTGCTGTGCACAGCGCCGAACAAGTACACTGTGGTAGATGCCACCGGAGCCGTCAAGCCACAGTGTTGTGTTGACATGTGAGTTTGTTTTTCTGTATGGCACTTTTACATTTTTCATGCAGTGGTAAAGCACTAATATGTCTACATATCTTATTTATGAACATGGTGTTCTCTGTGGATTCCCATCCATGCTGTTTAATTGTTCATTCCTTAATATTCCCGTTGTTTGTCGGATAGTTTTGACTTTCCCATCTGATCAAGTCAGCATCGAACTTTCTATGTCCACGCAGCGTGATCCGACACAGGGATGTGCGTGCATGCCATTATGGGGTGTACGACAAGTTCCGGCTGCAGGTTTCTGAGCAGAGTCAGCGGAAAGCCCTGGGTCGCAAAGAGGTGACGGCCACGCTGCGTCCGTCAGCCTCCCAGGAGCCGCCCAGCCCCCGCCCCCATGATGAGGAGCGCAAAATCAAAGAGCACTTTGCAGACAGCGAGTTTTTTGAACAGACTGCATTTCAGACAGGTGAGAAGAGGGACTGTTTTGTGGTCTTACCACTAGATGGAGCCAAATGCGCACACTAAAATTCAGGAACAGGTTGCTTTTTTATGGTCTATGAACACACACACACACACAGTATCTACCTACCTATCTTATCTAGTATTAAAAAAAAAAAAAAAAGCTCTTGGTCTCACAAACATAGTGTGACAATAAAATGCATGTAATCATCTTCACATTTGATTTTGTGGCAAGATACAGTAGCTAGTAGTTACTATACCATGTGACTTTACTGGATGAGACCATGTTAACCAGCTACCTGTTGAGGTTATTACATACAAAGGTACATCATTTGCTGAAGGAAAACAACCGTGCAGGTAATCACTGTCAGGTAGTCATTTAAATTGAAGCACAAGCCAAGGTCTCATCGCAACCAAGATCAAATGCATCTTCATTTGTCTTCATGGATTTGCTGTAACTGCATTTACTATTCTTAGTGCATAGTTCATTGTCCTAAACCAAATCTTGGCTTGTTTAGCTAAAACATTGTTTGAGCTCTAGCTTTTTTTCCAATGTATCTTGTATTGTCAAACCTCCAATGAATTGATCCAACAAAGAACATTTGTCTGTTTATTCAAAAATGTATATGTACACCTACTCTATATTATACTTCCATTGTTTTCAGAACAATAAAAGCATATTTTTGAGCCACACCTTTAGGAATACTATGAACACACACAGTCAATCCCACCTACTGCTGTGCTGCTGTAAAGCGCCACATCTGTGCAGGGAAATAGTCCCTAACACTTAAACACCATTTCCTCCTGTATGAGTAGTGTTTGATTTAAAAACTACCGTGCCCAGCTGAAAATTGAGTGATGTATCTGATCGCAATGTGTGCACCCGACAGTGAGCCGTCCTGTTGCTGGAGGCCCCAGTCTGCTGACGGTGCTGCTTGGGCTGGTGTGTATGGCCGCCCTGATGCTCCCCACCCTGGGGGAGCAAGAATCCACTGTGCCTGTCTACCTCCACTTAAGTGTTAACAAGAAACTTGTAGCTGCTTATGTTCTTGGTAAGTAAAATAAAAATAAAAAAATTGACCCACAGAATGAGGTTGCATTGTGTGTTAAATATGTTTTAATTTGAACTACGCTGCTATTGTTTGACATCACATTGGCGCACATTGTAGAATATAATGTTGCTCTGGTTTTTCTTTTCATATTTTAGGGCTTCTTACGATGGTCATCTTACGCACGTGAAGTGCTGTAAGGTAACAGGAGGGGAATTGGATCTAAAGACGAAGAGAACATCCTAACACCAGAGGCACTGCTACGCTTTAATGAGTACAGCTGACAGCAGGGGGACGGGGTACTTATTCAGTTCACCCCGTCCCCTGAAAAATACATTTGAGTATACTTGTTTTCAAATCCACATATTTGTTACATATGTAAACTGACATAAAAACCGAACTGGCACAAACAGCAGAGACCTCCCAGTGTGCAGGTCAAAGGAATGCTAGTCCCTGAACAGGGCCTGTGAAGAAACAGGAGGCTATTCAAAGTGTTGACCTCATATTGCCCATGTCTGTATTTCTATTGCCATTATGTAACTGATGATTATGATTGACTTGAGTGTGAAGGAATCTACATGCAAACATGTAAATAAAGCCATTCAAATATTATGGTATTCACCTGTAACCATTATAATATTGATGTTTTGAAGCATTTATATCATAGACGCTGAGGACTAAATGCAGTTATTTGCATGATGAATTTTTTTTTTTTCCCAGCAGTCAGATGACTTTGTGTCCTCAATAGAAAGACGATCTTTCAAAGCTAATGGTTTGTTTGCAGAACTATATCAATGCTCCATCAATTGATTAATAAAGTCTCTCTACTGCTGTCTGGTATCAAATAGATTAAGCTATTTTCTATACTTTACATGTTGGCTTTGAAGGGTAAAGAGCATATAAGTTGACAATAAGGAAACGGTAAGCATTGTAAGGATTGTTGCTAGTCTCCCTTGGGAATATATTATTGGTTTTGACAGTTAAAAACTTGATTTGGCATTGGTTGCATACCTTTTGGTTCTAGAGCAGTAAGTATAGTTCAGGAGTGACACAATCCTACTGTGGCCCTGGGTGCTGTGTAGACATTTTAAATTAGTGTTCCAGGCAAGACTACTATTGGAATATTCAAAATACCAACATACACGTATTAATTAGGTCCTAGCATTTGCAATCAAAAAAGATAAGCATAAGCAAATTGTGAGCCATTTTTGGAGATTATAGCCTTCCTATTGTACTCGAGTGCCGTGAACACATCATAAAATGACTGAAATAGGAGAAAAATCACAATAAGCAATGCTGCCGACTTTCTACATTTTCTTATTAGTACAAAAAAAAAAGGCTTGAAAAAGAAAACCGCATTTTTTCTTTTAATTAAAGGGCACACTTCCATAACATGATTTACAATCACTTTCTCTTGTACATACACAATAAAGGGGTTCACATGTCGAAGTTACACAAGGAAGATGGACACTAGAGCAACAACAGCTGAAAGCATATTTAGGTGCAAAATATGTCTCTACATACTGCATTCTTGAATTTTGTTTTATCAAAAAAGTTTCACTTCTGCATACACACAGCCTGAAACATACCAGGATCTAGCATCCTGTGCATAAAGCTATTTTAATAAATGTAACCACAGCAGTCTTTCCTCCCAATGAGACGGTGCCATTTTGTTTGTGCTGCATGTTCTAGCAGTTAGTTGATTTGTGTAAATAACACAAATGGTTTAATTTAACTGGAGATAGAAACCTATCACCAACCACATCTTAAACATTTCTCATAAATAACATTTCCCCAGTTGAAAGAATACTGAATCATTTCTACACCCTGCTTAGCTACAAAACCATCGAGACAAATACACAGGATACAGAACAACCCTTAGTGTTGAGAGCACAACAGTGATCTTATTACATCCACGGCTGACTGCTCGGTGCATTAATTGCTCATCCTAGGCATTTAAAGTTGCAGCAGGTCATGGAAGGGGCCATACAAGTCAAAGTGGAAGAAAAAAAGGAAAAGAAAAACACCACAGTGCATAGCCCATATAAAAATATCTGCTGAAAACATAACTTTGTACAGTATAACAGTAAGGAAATCGACACAGGTGTACACCAGAAGTAGTTGGTTTCCTTTAGTAAAAGCTCTTGCTGTTGACCTGTGCCCACATTCACCTCACAGCCAATTCCAGACTTAAAACTATGTACGACATTTGACAATGTTAATATGTACATAATTACAAACAAAGCAAAAGAACAATAAGTTAAATATTTTCTTACAAAATATGCAGATTGTATACATACAAAGGCCTGTGGAAACAGGAAAAATGTACACATCTAAATAGTCTTTCTTCCTTCTGTCCAGTGCTTAATGTCTCTCTGTAGCGAGGGGAACTGGTAAGACAAAAGCAGAGCCACTAATGACCACTATCACTATGAAGCCAAGCACCATCCCAGATCCTGTATTAGCAGCTGGTGCCGTGTCTCTCAGTCATTGCTAGTTTCACTAGGCTTACCTCTTCCACACTAAAACTAATCCATGGCTTTCGTTTCCTTAATTCAAACATATCTTACACCCTCCAAAATGTAGCCACGAAAACAGCCGCTCAAAAGCAAACATGGAAACTTCCATTTAAATCTAGGTGATCTTGAAATGGAAGGAAACTGGTTCCCTGGAGAGGGGAGTTTTGGCAATTGTCCCTTTTAGCGTCTGTCTAGCCCATGCTCACTTTGGGGACAAATCCTGGAGGGAAGCAAAGGGCGAGTTGCTGGACGAGGACGGCGACACTCCCTCCATCTTGCCTGGCGAGTCTGTGGAGGATCCCACGCTGCTGAGGCTGCCCTCCAGCAAATCTGGAGAGTGACTGCAAGAAAAA
>NC_048416.1:2084343-2095600 GCF_013103735.1 Etheostoma cragini
AGAGGTTAAGTGGCATCTCTCCAGCTACCAATCCACACTCCGTACTTTGGTCCTTATGGGGACTTAAACCTGCGACCCTCCGGTTCCCATTCCAACTCCCTACTGCCCCCCGACCCGGTGTTTTTTTTGTTTTGTTTTTTAACAGACCATGATAATCCACTCTCTTCCCGGAGCTTCATTCACCTGAACCCGTTGGCTGAATCCTTACCTAAACAGTGTGCTTTTGAACGGTTGTTCTGACATTTTGTTGTTGATCCCCCAAGTCTTACCAGGAACTGAGCTCTGACAGGCTGGAGACATCGGAGGACAGCATGGTGGTGGTGCCCTGGAAGAGCCTCTTCGGCTGACTCTCTGTCTCCATCTCGCCTGTCGAGTAAAGGGACCCTGACATTTAGGAAGCTCAATACACAGTCTGTGGTTGCTGCAGTGTTTATCCGAGTTAGCATACATGACAGAGCTTACTAGTTAATTAACAGCACTCCCCAATAGTTACATTTAGGAGTTACACCTAGAATGTGATCAAATCTAAAACAGAATACTGTGAGCCATTAGAGTCCTTTAGTGCCTTTAACCTTTATTCTCAAAGCATTTTGGGATTTCAGGCGTGTTGGGGGCCTACCTTTGCGTTTCATTGGCCCGAGTATGCTGGCTCTTATGCAGTTGATTGGGCTTTGACTCCGTCGGCTAAGGAGCACAGAAAGCACATTTTGTCAAACCAGGGGATTTTGAAATGTAACCCAGAAATATACAAGCAATACAATAGTAGTAAAGTGCATGGAAAGTCTTTTATTCTACCAAGCCTGGCAAAAGGAAACTCAGTCGATGCCAGTAGAGACAAACTGGGAGCAGCTGTAGTCTCACAGGAAACTCTCAGGCTTTTGATTTACAACCGGAGTAAAAGTAACATTTGTAGACTATAAAGTTAATAACTGCAGTTCTTTCTCCCAGGAGTTGCTCACCTGAAGCGGCGTGTTGGGCTGGGTACTGGGCTGGGTGTCAGGCCATTGCTGCTCACGAGGATTTGCAGCGAGGGAGAGAAACACTGCTGCTTGCAAGAAAGCGAAACACAAGACAGATTAGATTAAAGACTGATTAAGGCAATAATCTGATTCTTTTAGTACATTTAGATTTTAGATTATTTGGGGGCTTTTTATGGCCTTTAATCAACAGGATAGCTTGAAGACAGGCTAGGGGAGCCAACGACATGCAGCAAAGGGCGGGGCCGCTACTAAGGACTCATTTTGTTATTTTATGAGCTGCCATAAAATGATAGTGTAAGTTTTGTGTTTTATTTTCTTACAATTTTAATTTTTTATTGTTTATGATGTGTACTTTATTACGTCACTGCCACATTTTCAAGTGAGTTGTAAGGATCTCAGGAAAAATAGCACTAGCCTTCTAGTATATTTACGTATTTGTATAATTAGGACCAGCGGCAATTAACAACCTTTTGATCAACTTTGGCATAACATGCAACAACAATAAATCAGATGTAAAGAAGTGTTTCTATACACAAACACTGATGTGGCTCGCACTAAAATACAGGTTTTCAAGCTGCCGCAACCACATTTCACAAAACACAACCAAGTTTGTGTTTTTCAGCTTCTAATAAATTGCTTCCTGTAGGCTGCCACGCAGACTTCCATTCATCAATCTGACTTCAAGTTGTTAGTGAAATCAGATTCCGGCAGACCATGAAAACGCTTTAAGTACTACCTTCACCTCATAGCATAATCCGGTTATGTGCATGTAAGAACACGGAGGTCAGATGTACCTTTTTTCCTATCCCTCTTGTTGGAGATGGTGCAGGCGACACAGGCACAAAGTCGACGCGCTTTGGAGACGAAGATGCCGACTTCTCCAAATCATTGTCACTCTAAGAACACACATGATTGCCAAACACATTGGTGGCCAAGTCAAATCTACAGTACTAGGTGTTGAAGTAGTAAAAATAAAATAAAAATGAAAATCAATAAAATATTGTGTCGGAGTATTATACTACCAACTCAGTCTGACCTTGAAGGACTGGTGGCCCTGATAACTCCAGATGTTTTCACTATTAATCTGGCATGTTTGTGTTTTGTCCACTCCACAGAGATCGAGAGGACGACAATGGCCCAGGGCCAAAACATGCAGTGGGAGGCAAAACCGAGCTAACTTTCAAGGATTCAAAACAACACATATCAACACGGATAAGGATTGGACAATCCGTAATGAGGTTTACCAGACTCATGCTTTCTTCCCAGGACTGGCTCATTTGCATGGCAGCTTGAACCTCCCTGTGAATAAAAACAGAAAAAGGAATAAGTGGATGCGTATTAGCCTTGTACCTACACAAAGTAAGAGTTCAAGCAGATCTCTTTATCCACAACTGCATTCACAAACGCACAGCTTACCGCTCATGGGCAGTTTCTCTGTTCATCACATCCACACCCTCCTCCTGCAGAAGCACACAAGACGTTAATTGTTATCTTAGTTTTCCAAAATATTGCTTTCTTCAAACAGATTTGTAGTTTTAACAACTAGACATTATTCTGTCTCATGACATTACAATCAGGCCTAATATTCTAACTTAAAAAGGTACAGCCTTAAAAGGTGACATGGTGCTCTTTGGATGCTTTTATTTAGGCCTTAGTGGTCCCCTAATACTGGGACTGAAGTGTCTTTTATACAGACCATAGTGGTCCCTAATACTGTATCTGAAGTGCCTTTTATGTAGACCTTATTGGTCCCCTAATACTGTATCTGGTGAAGGGAGGGAGGTCGGTCAGTTTCTCTATCTAGCTTAAAAACTTAATGTGAAATGTTCATTCCATTGGACGTTTAATGCCATCTCAAAAGCTAAAACTGAACCGTTTTTGATTTCGCTTGTGGAGATTAAATTTAGTCAGCAGATTACACCAGAGTAACCTCTAGTTAAAAACGTTATGCTTGCTACAGGCTTTGCTTCATTTTAGTGTTAAACTATTGGCATAAGAAAATGTGCGTCCATTTGTTTCCCATGTGATAATCATGATTATCTCTGACCTTGTTGAAAGCACAGGCAATCCCTGAGGGTAGGCCATGCGGAGGAGACATCAGGTCAGAACAGAGAACAGTGTTTCTCTTTGTGCTTTTTACGGTACTCCCTTTTCACTCTAAAAAACTGCTTTTGTAAGCAATCTCACTGTTATTTTTGTACTTACGTTGCAGTGCTGTAAACCGACTCTACTTGCTGCAAGTAAAACTTTTAAGCGAACTCCAGGGATTTTGTCCAGTCTTTGATAAATATTTATCCAACACCTCATTTCTGTTTGAGTCCGATACTACCAATTGATCAACTCTTGAAGATCGATGGCCCTGTGGACTCCAAAAAGTGTTCCTCTTGCATGTTTTTTAAGACACCATCACTCCCTATGGCTTGAGAAGGAGACGGTGGTCTGACATGCTCCTTTTGACTTCCAAAACATGTCAAAAACAACACTTCCTCTTACTTGTTTTATCTGATGAAGTCTGGTGCTGGGGACGCGAACAGGTGATGAAGGGACCTGTGAAGAAGGATGAGTGTGGAGAAGAGAACATTCAATACACAATAATGAGGACATAGATTACTTGAATAAAAATGCGTTTAGCTTTGTACCATGTTGGGCCTGTTGACAACTGTGGTGCTGTTTCTCCGGCTACGCAGGACCTCTCTCTGGAATACCTGGGAGTTATCACTGGAATGACAAATTAACAGACCAACCATGTATCTTCTACCCATGAGGTGATTGTAATTCAATTTGTATAAGAGGACAAACGCATTCACTAAAATATTATGCAGTAACTGTCATGTTGTATAAACCTTAGGCCATTTATCATGGGTGCACTGTTGGATCTTCTCAAGTGTCCATCGCCCTGAGCTAACGAAGATGGTATTTCCAGATCCAGTTCCATCTTTTCTTGGGGCAAGACTCCTGAATTGTTCATTTTGCTAGCTAACGCTGCCCGCCACTAATTAATGAACTTAAAATGGCTAACCAGCTCAGTTGTGTTACATTGTTGCTCTCCAAACTTTGCTGACTTTACATATTCTGAAGAAACATCATCAATCAGGCAACTAAGCTGACGTTAGACAACCTAGCTAGCTAACGAAATGTAACATTAAACCCACTGCAAAACCGCAAGGCCCTGTCTCCTGTATAACTTCGGTGTTAAAGCGCTTTAAACCTGGCTGTTAATCATAACAACGCTATTTCTATAATTCTACATATCATGACTGTGTGGTCTGCCAGAACTGGCATGTGCTATGACCAACTGTGGGTGGTTAGCATACCATTGCTACATACCGCACAATGCCCTGTGTCTGCAGGCTACCGACCCTTTTGCTGGTGCAGGGCAGCAGTAGCTACGTGACGACTGAAACGCTACTATGCTTAGCTAGCACTGCATGTTAGCGCGTTCAATTAGCTAATTATCGGTAGCCATGACCAACTGTTGACTTTAAGTGCAAAACAAATCGATTATAATGTAGCTGACGTTAACATAACGACGCTGGCGTTAAGTGATTCTCATTACGTGAGTCTAGCTTCTAGCTAATTCAAGCCAGTGTCATGTTAGGCTCCTCGCTAGCTAGCTAGTTTCATCCACAGCTAGCAGCCTAACTATCTACCCTGCTAGGCTAACTAGCTAAGTTAGCAGTAACGCCGATAGCCACAATGCTATGTCCACAGAGCAGCTGGGTCAACATTTCACAAACTAAATGGTCCTGTCCGTTAACCTAGTAGCTTTTACGTCTCACAGAAGAAACTACAACAGTGTCTATCGCAAATAGTACTCGCTCTACAAATTCGTTTTTCGTTTCTGGAGGACGCCGCCAAGAATAAACCAGATCCAAGATGATCAGGAGCTAGGTTAGCTAGTTGCTAGCAGCAAACTTCACGCCCCTTTTAACGCTAACAGCAGCTCTGTCCAATGAAACTGCCTCATTTACCGGCATGTTCAGGCGGGATATAGCGAGCTGCATCCTCCAACTTGCCGGACTATGCAGATACCTCCGGGAGGATAGAGGTGTGATTGTTCCGGCAGACTTTCTGTTTTCATGAGTTATTTAGAGCAGCCAATCACGCCACTGTTCATATTGTCATACTGGCTACACAACTTTATTGCCTTGCACTTATGGTGTAATTTATTTTGCAGATAAAACCTACTCAGTGAATTCAGAGATAAAAAGGTTTGACGTTTTCATCAACAATATAAATGAGATGATCAATCATTTAATTTAAATTCAAAATTGCATCATTCTTGTTTTGCAAACCATCCAGACTATCAGAATAAAATATAAAAAAAATAAATATACAGGTAACAATTGGACACAAAAGTGAGAAAAACTTCACCATTTGTTCAACAAAAAAAATTAGCATTTAGCAGGTATTTATTTCAGTCAATTATAAGCTTTTCTTCCTAGAAAGCTGGGAGTTCTGTTAACATAAATACTATAGTAACACACTGAACACTTTTTTTTAATCTTATCTGCATCCCCACTGATACACGTGAACCAGGTTCAGTTATTTGTTGTCATATAGTATATAAATCTGTGTAGGGAAATACACTAGTCACATGAGGGGTGTGAACATTTAATTGCTGGTATTGAAAAGTTTAGTTGACACTGGTTTACAATGAACCAGGGCATTTTCATATATAAGGTGGAAATTGAAAAACCAAAAGAAATCATGTTCAACTCAATGACAGGTAAATACAGATCAAGTAGTTCAATTAGGATTGAATCACTTTTACCTTCAGCATGTGTATCAATTGAACATTTGTCTGTAAACTATACATATTTTCCAGCATAAATAAGATATCTGTCTGAACAAGGCATCCATGCATCCGATTTCTTTGTGTAACTAAAGACAAAGATGTCATTAACACATAAATAAGGATATTTTTTATCTTCAGCGAATCTATGTGTTCAATTAGGGACAGAAGTCAGCATTTGTGTTACTTTTCTACACAATGTGAAAAACATCTTATCACACACACCTCAGTAACAAACATTTGTTTAGTCCCAAAATGCACATATCCTTTAAATATTTAAGAAAATGCAATGTCCTCCTTAAGGTAAAAGTAGAATTACAATCAAATAATTATTTCATTTCATTGGAGGTTGCCAAATGTTGTAACTCTTAATTTGGCACAACAGTGATATTGTATTTAAAGCTAGCAGCATTGCTCTGAATCAATAAATCCATGGCATAAAAAAATAATTTATTAGTTGTGGGGGGCACAGAAGCATTATACTAATACAGATTCTGGGTGCAGCCGTTTAACCCAGATGTGTTACTAGCTAAGGCAATCAAATTTTGCAAAAGTTGTGTGTTTTGTGGATAAAACAGGCAATGCAACGGTCAAGATTAGTACTCCAACAGTGTCAGGGACCCTGAGCAGGCTGAGTATTTTTACGACACAATTATGAAGTATTAAAATATAAAATTCAAAAGGACCGCAAAAGGGGAGGGTATAACCACACATCAAAGGGTTTTGATGTGCTCTTCATGCCTTGTACTTCTCCTTCCCCGTTTCACTAATGACGCAGATATGCTGAAACAGAAAAGGATCAGTGAGTGTGCATATTATTGATTCACATGTTTGTTCTCCTGGTCATACCTTACATTAACACAGTTCCACACTAGTTGTTCAAACTCTAATAAGCACGAAACATAAGCTACTTCAATCACTAGGTTTTCTCTATCCATCTCACAATACTTACATTCAGATCTCTAAAGTACTCGTTGTAGTCTAGTGCGTATCCCACCACAAATTTGTCAGGCACCTCGAATCCTACAACTGAAAGACAGGGGAATAAATCAGTTACGTGTCTTTGTCGGGATAAACTAACACTGAAATTAAGGTATGCAGAGCATACAGTACACAAGTGTTTTCCCTAGCATTGTGGTTGACTTAGATGTGAGTATTTGGTGTGGGGTTTAGATGTCCTTCTTTAAGAAAAGATTTTTTCAATAAGCAATTTCCCCATACATTTGTGTCTCTTTGCAGGTTTTTGTGTCTTTTTATAGTCGTGTTGTTTCTTTTTTTGGCATTTTTGTTTTAATTTGGGGTTGTTATGTCGCTTTGTGTCCCCTTGTGGTAGTTTTGTGTGTCTTTTTCTCATAATTTTGGACTGTTATTATCACCACATGTGTCTTGAACGCTGGAAAAGCAAGAGCGTTTCATATCACTAACAGTCTAAAAATAAAAAAATAAACATTTATTGTCTTGAACTCACAGTCTGGTCGGTAGCCAACACTTCTTGGCGTTCTCTTCACCAACAAACTGAGGACAAAAACCAAAGTTCATCATCAGTCATAATACTTAATAGCTGCACACTGTCATTAGAAACCACCACCATCTGTTGTCACGTAACATAGAAACATTATCACAAGATTCCACAAGAAGAAAAATCTGTTTTGAAAGGATCAGCTTACCTTGCTACTTTAACCATTTTGGGGTTGTACTGTTGGAGAAGCTGCAATAATGTCTGCATTGTCTTCCCAGTGTCGATGATATCCTGGTTAAACACAGCAGGAAAGAAGCTCATATTAAAAAGGTCTTGGAATAGAAAGCGGACGACTTTATTACATTAGAAAACATTAGTACATACCTCCACAATCAGGACATTCTGCGTAAAAACAAAAGAACAATGAAATTAATGAAAAACAGTGGACTGGATACATTTGACTGTAGTATGCTCAAAAGGAATGTGACTCGAGTCTAGGGGGCCATCCACACAGAAACGCTTTTAGCTGTAAACGCACGGTTTGCATCGTTTTGGCCCATCGTCCAAATGAATCCTGTAAGCACACTGCCTGGAAACGCACTTATATGAAACCTGGTCCTGGGGTGAAAAAAAATCAAAACTGGCGCCTTTGCTGGCGTCTTCGTTTGGACGGCGAAGCCGCGTACTCGCGTTTTCATCATGTCATCGCCACACCCCTCGACCTCTTATCCCACGACGACGTCTCATAACAACAACGGCGGACTACATGCTTGTGTTCCTGCTGGAGAAGATATTGTGCCTATTAGGGTTTCTAAGGCGAAATATACTGTTTCTATTCAGCGTGTAAGCTTTATACGCATGCATGTTTATTGGTGAATTTCTATAGCAGAAACAGCGCGGGAGTTATTTTGGTACGTGTGGGCGTGGACCGCATCATTATGTGTGTAGCCCAATCATCAGCATTATTAATAAATAAGCATCATCAACGAACCGGTTAAAAAAATTATGAATCAGTTAATGCTTTATAGTTTCATTTCAAATGTCAGTGCTGTGGGAATACACAGTAAGAAATGATATGATGGACAGCAGCAGTACAAGTCGTTCCTAATTTCAAGTTCATTTCATTTGAAATAATATTGATCAGTGTCAACAAAGACTGTTTTAGTCATAATCATGCTGCTTTTTATGCTTCATACCTTGCCCGTCAGTGTAGACAGGTCATCTCCACCGATTACTTTGATTTCACCCGTCGACTGGTCGTTCTGCGAGGAAGGGAAGGAAGTGGACATGTTACAGACTTCTCATTATCTGTTTAAAAGGTGGAAAAAGTGGAGCAAAGTAAAAAAACTGGACATCGTGACACGTTTCTATGTCATGGTTGTTGGTGTGTTTTCATCTTTGTACAGGGTTCATATGCATTTTAACCAATTTCCATGACTACATATTCCTGAAAATCTCATTTGACATTATACAATAAAAATAAAAATCTGTTTTAAGGTTTAGCCTCAGATGTTTAACAATAAAATTGATGACAATGTATGTGGTGCAAAGTGGAATTCATAATATCACGCCCAGAATAGAACGTTTAAGACGATGTGAAATACACTTTTTGATTAGAAGATTTCTTTTTTTTTTAAATTAACCACATGCTTTGTTAAAAAACTTCCATGACTTCTCTAAAACATTCTAGGTCTTAATATTTTCCAAAACCTTTCCAAGCCTGGAATTTGCATTCTTCAAATTCCATAACTTTTCCAGTTTTTTGTAATATGTGTTTAGTTATTGTCTAACTCTCAGTGTGTGTGTGTGTGTGTGTGTGTATCATATTTGAGAACCCTCCATTTCCAGCTGATTTTTTTCTACTCTCTGCTCAACCTGATGCCAATCCTTTTCTTTATATGGTCATCTGCTCCAGACACGTCACTGCAGTGTTTGCATTACATACACACTGCTATATGAAGCTACGTGTAGCGACATGTGAATGTATCTTAAGGTGTGTTCCTGTTCACTGACTGGAAATGTAAACATGTTTTCTCCTGTTTTGAGATCTGACTGGCACCCTTTATTACAACATTTGATCGCGCTCTCTTCCTCTACAAGGGTCAGCATATTGAGTTCATGTTTTACACACATTTGGTTGGAAATCGGGTTAATTAAACCAAACACACATTCTGAATGTATTTCCTTACTTATTAAACATTTACAAAACCAATTTTTTGACCATTTTAAATCTTGCTAGGTTTACATGTTCACATCCATGGTTGCTAGCTTGATGTCCTTGTGTTTTTAGTCTTCGGTGATTACTGTGCATTGTCATAATCAAATAAAAACATCTACAATGTCTTTTTCTTTTCTGTCTTTGTTGGCACAACACTACGCTTCTTAGCACCAGTGGAAAGGCGTGAAATCTGCCCTGCATGCTCATGCACATGTGCGTGCACAAGATATTAATAAATTAGGGTTAGCGCTTGTAAAAACATTGCTCCACAGAGCAACTAGCTGTCAGAAACTCCACAGGGTACCTTTAAGCATTCAAATTTGTAAATCTTTTAAACTAAGTGTGATCAAATGTGACTGCCTGCTTTTACATAAAAAAAAAAACTTAAAAAAGTGCACCACACCCTTAGTGATTAAACAAAGGGGAACAAATTATATATTACATAGTAGCTTTTGAGGCGAATGAAGTCCACTGTCATTGGGATGGAGCGGTCACTGTTCCTGTTCAGGGCCTTGATGTAGTCTAGCAGGTCTGCAAAGAACTTGTAACCCCCTTTGAGCACACAGAGGGCCACGATGTGGTGCCCCCCCATTTCCTTCATGATCTCTTTGGCGAGCCTCTCTGTCCTGTGGTCACGTGGGAGGGGGGGAGAGAGAGAGAGAGAGAGAGAGGATAGTTAGCTCTCAGTTTTCTGCTGCAGTCAGCAGTAGTTCCCTATTATTCCGTATGTGTCAGCAGGCACAGCTGTCATTTCTAAAGCACTCCCAAGTAGAATAACCAGAAATACGCTGAAAGCTTTAGGGCAAAACTTTTTGATGTTAACAAACGTCCGATCCATTGTTGCTACAAAGCTAATAAGGACTACCAGCTCCACCCAACTCTCTCTGTATCTCTCAGCATGGCTGTGTTCAGAAGATTGGGGCGTCGGCGATTTTCCTACGCAGAAACTTGAGGGAAGATAATGACCTCTTCTGAAGAGTCCATCATGTTTTTTTTTTATCCTCCGTGTCCTGCTCGGCTACAAGTAATTGCGTGGAGGAGGGGTGGGGGGCTGCGGGATCATGGAATGCTTTTATCATGTGGACGCGCCAACAATTTTGTTGTCATTACTTACAAATCCTCATGGGGGAGACAGAAACTACGCACTGTAGCTTGAACAGGAATCCCCAAAACTAAAAAAAATCTGCATTATGAAATAAAAATCATGTAAAAAAAAAAATATATATTTTTCTTTTTCAAAAATGCACTAATCAACCGGTCATTCAGACAACCCACATTCATCACATTTGCACTATCCTACTAGAATGTGCTAAAAATGTGGCTACCCCCTAGTGCTGTCAGTTAAACGTGTTATTAACGGCGTTAACGCATATCCATTTTAACGGCGTCAATATTTTTAATGGGGAGATTAACGTTCTTTTTGGCCTGGCAAACGTTGTAGTTTTTTCACATGCTGTTGTAACAACTAGTACGTTAGAAAAACTACAACACCCACCGGATCTAGCTAGACCGGAAACACCACAACAGGCACGCCGCACACACGCTGTTTGGGCTCGTGAGTCGGCCAAAGAGTAGTAAAGTTGCGTTTTGAGTGGATGGCGAGCGCAAGACCCCAAAATGGACGCCGATAAGATTCTGGATGGAAAGTTACTTTTTAAAAGTTGCCAAAGGTTCCATTGACGAGACCAAAGTGATTTGTGTGTTTGGTCGTTAGGGTTAGGTGAAGTGAGCTATCATTGCAGCACGTCCAGTCTCAAATACCACTTTATGGCCAAGCACACAGCTGATGCTAATCCCCCCCCCCC
>NC_048416.1:2095627-2121621 GCF_013103735.1 Etheostoma cragini
CCCCCCCCCCCCGTCAAAGTATTTTATTTTTTTTCCAAGCTTTTATTAATGGACAGTGTTGCATTGTGTGAGGGATCATTTGCTCCAAGTGAGAATGTGATGTGGGAAATTGAACATTACAGTTGGCTATATGCTGGGGGGGGGGGTCTCGAACACTACAGTAGGCTATAGGCTGGGGGGGGGGGTCTCGAACACTACAGCAGGCTAAATGCCAATGTTGTTTTTAATAAAAAAAACATTTGCACAAAGCGAGTTGATCCACTTTTTCACGTTGATAAGAGCATTAAAATGAGAAAAAATAATGGGAAAAAAGAACTCGAGAGACATTAAGAATAGATCAAAATGTGCGGTTGATTGCAAGTTAACTATGAAATTAATGCAATTAATCGTGATTAAAAATTGCACTCGCTTGACAGCACTTCTATCCACCTGTCCAAGATGAGTCCATGTGGGATGTAGACCCTCTCCAGGTCACCGGCGTAGTGCTTTGGTATGCAGAAAAGGTCCAGGTCATACCCCTGCTCCTCATCACTAATCTGAAATCAAACACAAAGGCTAGGTATTACCTAACACAGAACACGGGGCAGAAACAAGGGAGTATGGAGGGAAGGGGATGAGGTGACTTTTGGTCTACTTTCCCATGGATTCTCCCACAATATCTGTCCCTTCATATTTTACTCCCTCAACAGTTTTTTCCACCACATAACACAAAGTCTGAGAACAACGCCTGTTTATGTACAGTTTAGCAAGCAACAGACAGTTATCAGTGGTGGTAAATACTATCCATAGATTGTCAAACTGCGAGCCACATGAACCCAGACAACATAACTGGTATCATGTGACAGCTGGGAAGCTGGTGCAGAGCTCGAGGTGCTGTGGGAACGATGGCCATAAGCACACTCAGTATTCAAACCGTTTTTGAGAGTTTGGATCCTCCCAAGTCGACAAATTGTCATCGCTTTACTGAAAACCGGATTACAAAGTGCCTTTCTTCACATTATATGGGGGTGAACTAGAACAAAGCATTATCCCTTATGCTCACCGAAATGGAAAAACATGCCCATCTGTTTGGGATACACCCTTTCAACTACAAATAATAATGACTGATACTGAGCAGATGTCCCCGTGGTAACGTGATCTGAAGTGTGAGTGTTTTCCACTGTTGGACATGGACTTGCTGTCTTTTATTTACAAAATAAACTAGTAAAGTCAAACTAGGGTTGGGCAATATATCAATATTATATTGATATCGCTATATGAGATTAGATATTGTCTTAGCTTTTTGGATTTATCACAATCTTATACTACTTTACCTGGTTTTACAGGCTGCGTTACAGTAAAGTAATGTCATTTTCTGAATTTACCAGACTGTTCTAGCTCTTTTATTATTTACCTTCACCCACTAAGTCATTAATAGTAATGATGATCAATATTAACATCAAGGTATTTGGTCAAGAATATGGTTATATATGATTTTCTCTGCTGCGGCCGGTCCTAAGTCAAACCCATAGCTTGTTACATATGGAAGCTCGATCAGGTAAAACATGAAAAGCAATGTGACACAGGAGACAGGATCTTCCAGTCACATGATGTCTTTGTAGCAAAAATGCTTCAACATAATGTCAGCAAGGGGTCTTGCTGTGTGCTGCCGCAATAAAACACTGGCTTCCAAATGCTGGAAATGTCCTGAAAAATAGAGCACACTGTTAGCTACTTAGTTACTTATTCCAGGTCAGAGGGTCACCGTGGCTCAGCAACTTAATACCTAGTGCAAAATGCACACAGCTCACACAAGGCCGGACCTTGTGCTGTGACTCAAACTGAGATCCTATACATACAAGGAATCATCTTTTCAGACACAAAACAACCACTGTACACAACCAAACAGCTCTTTTGCAGACAAGCACTTTACATTTTTGCTCCTAATGAAGGTTAAAGACACCAATTTGTGTTTTATAATATATATACACACTTACATCTGCTAGATAAAAGCTTGCTCTTTGAAGCTAATTTAAGCTTTTCTCTATATAATCCTCTATCAATTGTATTTGTCACATGAAATCGCACTAGGTCCAATTCCAGTGACATGTAATCCTATTAGCTTCTCCAACTTAGAATAACTAACATTAACTATAGACATTAACGCTAATGTTTTTAACATGTCTGAGGCCAATCTAGCTATATGTTATGCCAATTACACACCTACCATTATACCTGGTACCTTTCACAGCTTATGAAACATACTCATAACTCAAACACGCCCCTTTGATTGCAGCTCGTGCGTATCTTGCTGTCTGGGTGCAGTTGTGTAAAATGATGTAATTCTGAGTAAGTCTACTCATCTGTACCCTAGTCCGTTAACATCAATATTTATACAGTCTATGATATGTACCTGTAATCTCCTGTCAGACACAAACAAACATTTTGTATGTGTCCATTAAAGCGTCTCCTACGTCACGCACGCCCAGTGTGTAGAGCGCGTGTCTGTGACCGTTTTCATAACCGCGGGCCACGATATAGGAAATTACACTGCCGTTATGTAGCTAGCTAACACCGACACATTTTACCAAGGTGAGCCCCAGTGAGCACACAGGACACACGACCTTCAGTATGTGTAAAATAGTCATGAAACGCAGCGTCGCTACTGTACAGCGTTTTCTTCCAGTGGGCATGCATTAATCTTCTATCTCTTATTTCATTCTCGTTGTTGGGAAACTTACCACAACACAGGGGCTGGATGTCGCCATATCCGTCTCGGTCCCCGCCGTTCAGTTTTATGTTGTCTACGGTGGTCTCCAATTAGAGAAGTCAAAGGACTATTCTCAAAGCGGTTTGGCGGACTCTTCAGCCTTGTGACAGCACACACATGGAAATAGCTAGCTCGGTTGCTACAAGAGGCGTCTGTCTTTCTTTCCGGGCTGCGGAGCCACGGTTGCCCTGTGTGGACGATGACGCAAGAGCGTGGCGGGCAAATCCAATGCGTAGGAACAGTTTAGCCCCGCCCCCGTGGGGGGCAAAGGCGCTCGAGCCGTGAAGCGCGTGGAAGGTAAAGCATGCGGCTAACTTCTCACTGGTGATGGTGAGATGAAGCTGCATTAAGCGTTGAAGATTTTCAGCAAATATGTTCGCTAAAGGCTTCATTTTCCCGAGGTTTTCATGTGCACACAAAACCACCTGTTGCTCAAAGAGTGTAAAGCAGGCAGATATGTTACAGATGATCTCAACCGCATTTTGTGCCATGTAATCGTTTGTAAATAATAACTTTCAATAATCAAAAAAAAATCTATTTCAATGTTATCATATATATCCTATCAATAGTGATTTGCTTTCTGAAAAGACACTATTGGTAGTATATGATTGTAGTATTCACACACGCATACAGTGTGTATATATATATATACACATACATACACACACACACATATATATATATATATACACACACATATATATATATATATATACACACATATATATATACATACATACACACACGCACAGCATATAAATCTCAACTGATGATAGTCTGGTCTATAGGTAAGGTGGTCACTAATCCTAAGGCTTCACTGTTCCATATGTATGTTTAACATTAAAACATGATTTAAAAAAATAATGCCAATTATTATCTTAATAGCTTAGTATTCTATGCAAACACAGGTATGTATAAAGGCTTTACGCCACCCTACACGTTATTGTATGCCCAGTTTAATATGCAATATTATACAATATGTAGTAGGGGGGTCCCTGCTCGGCCTCCCTCTCAGTTAAGGGGTCCTTGGTTTGATAAACGTTGAAGACCCCCGCTCTACATTGTTCCAGATTAAAGATACTAGTACTGTCAATAATAGTAATCAATTTTATTCTCTCTTCTCACCCTGAAACTGAAACATAAGTGTGGACCTAAGGACAACTTGTTTAAGTGCTAAAAAAAAAATATATATATATATATATATATATATATATATATATATATAAATAAAAGCATTGAGACAAAGTACTTTATCTGCAGAAAGAATACTCCAGATAGGAACATGTATGGCCTTGCTGTTTATAGAGGTATGATATATGATATTGCAGCTAGTGTGACATTCCTCACTCTTCAAAACTCATCTTCACCGTTACCACGCTGTAACCAGCCATGCCCACAGTACATATAGGCGCCCATTTAAATAAATTAAAGACTCAGTCCACTCAGTAAATGTGTAAAATAAAATATTTTCTATTTCCAATCATTCATGGATACATTTGTAGAGATACAACAGTAAATCAAAACAAAGTCAAGCCAACACCTCTAAAGAGCTCTACTTTGCCCTTTAGTAGCTAAATAAAAAAATGCCACCTTGAACAGTGGGAAAATCCAAGAGCATGCTGGCAAAACTTGTAATTGGGACTGTCCAGAGAGTAAAAAATTATCCATGATGATAATACAGTAGCAAAATATTACATATCAAGAAAGAAAGGCTTACATGAAAAGAGTATTCTTAAGACATGAGTACAGAAACAGGGTAATCAAACTGCACAACTTGATAGAGAGACTAGTAACAAACAGACCCCTCTTAAAAGGGAGTCCTTTAGAAGCAAAGGAAAAGCAAGAATGCATCCTTTTTAGCAAGTGTGTGTCATGTAATCTGCGGGGACAGGGGCAGCGAGTGACAATCAGAAAATCAGTCCATCGGCTCTTATTCGCAGAAATAATACATCTTTTTGAAATGTGAGCCCATTGCTGAGTCTTGGGTAAGATTAGCCATGGCTTTCTATGATCCTGCAGCGGTCCAGTGCTCTACGGAGAACCACCAGTCTTTGAAAAGCTCATCCAGTCAACTCAAAACAGGGTTTCACATGAAGAAGACATCTGTTGCACATTGGGACATCATGTCCATTTACTGGAGAAAAAAAACAAAAACATGTGAAGGACTTGTGGGGGGCTTGTGGACCACCACTTTGTGAGTAGGCTAAGATTTATTATAAAAAATATGTCTCCCTCGTCTTAGCGTTCTTCTGTTTTCATCCCACAGGCATACCTGTAAGAATGGCATCAATGAAATGACAGATTTTAAAACTTCAACTACCGCTATCGGAAAACCCTAAAACCTCATGTCGGACATTAAATGTGTACATTTTGTGTGTTTTAACAATAGTTTTTGTGTGCAACCACGACTAATAACGTACCTAGTTGCCATTCACTTGCGTTACAGCTGTTCCTTCAAGGTTGTTCGCCGCCCTCAGTCTACTGCGATTCTCACGTTCCTCATCTTCTTCATCCCTCTCCTCGTTGCCACTGTGATTCTTACAGTATAGCCTTTTAAAACACACACACACACACACACACACAAGCAGAGGGATAAATGCCAATGCTGTTTTCAATAAAAAAAACATTTGCACAAAGCGAGCCGATCCACTTTTCCATGTTAAGAGCATTAAAATGAAAAAATATTGGGACAAAAAGAAATCAAGGGACATTTAGAGTAGATAACAATGTGTGATCAATTGCCATTAACTAAAAGTTATCTATGACATTAATCCGATTAGTCGCGTATACATAGTGTAATTGTTTGGCAGCACAAAATAACATGATTTGTGTAGCACTTTAAAACCAAGTTACAAAGTGCTGTACAGTAAAACAATCAATCAAAACAAGATCCATAAATAATATATAACTGCAATAAAACCCAGGATTCAACAATAAATAATACAGCGTTAGCAATAAATAACAATGAAAAGGCCACGAGATAAAAGTGAGTCTTTAGAAGAGATTTGAAAGAAGCCGGAGTCTGCCTGCCAGACATCTCCATGCAGGGAGGTCCATAACCAAAGGGCCCGAACAGCAAAGCCCTGGTCACCATTAGTGACTAGATGAGATTTTGGGACCCTTAGTAGAGCCCTGCCAGAGGATCCCGGGCATCGGTCCGGCTTGTAGGGAGTTAGCAAATCCCAGATATACTGTAGGCCGTTCAGGGCTTTTAAAAACAAGTAGTTCCAACTCACTGGCAACCCGTGAAGGGCAGAAAGGATTGGTGTGATGTGGTCATTCCTACGTGATAAAAGCCTCTCGGCAGCATTTTGATTGAGCTGCAGTCTACGAATGTTTTCCTTACTGATGCCAGAATACAGAGCATTGCAATAATCAAGTCTGGATGAGATAAAAGCATGTGATGCGTAAATACAAAACCATTCAGTGAAATCTGTCTCTGAATGGCATTAATTCGCTTTGTGATCCAGCCTAGGATGACCATCAAGGACTATGGTTTTCTTCAGCAGTGGAAGTTAAACATATCGTCTTTTCAAATGTGTAAATTCAAAGCTCATCGGAATCAAGAAGGCTTAAGACAACCTTTGCAATAATGGCATTCAAGGAAAAATTGCGACTTGATGATCATATGTAAAACTTCATCAAAGTAAAAAAACTCATATTGTGGCAACAGTAAATAACTTGAAAAGCTCCATGTAAAAAAAAAAAAAAAAGAGGATACAATAATACAGTCAAATGACACATGTTCTAATCTGGTTTGAAGCATAAGCACTTTATTTTTATACTGAAAACGTTTCTGTAGTTGAACTCACTTGTAGATGCCACGCGCCATGTTTTCAATGTACTTGGCTTTGTCCTGCAGGCCGCAGTGATAGTGGTAGGTCTTCACACACGCTTTGATTTCACACCCAATCGTAGCACCCAACTGAGTGCAGAGTGTGCATTTCTGGAAAAACACCAAAAAATGTCATTAACAAATAAACTTTTTTTTTTTTTTTTAACTCTTTCAAAAGTCGGTTTAGTGGTTAGAAAAATGTTCTCACCATTCTTTTCCCTCTCTTGATTTCCTGGATGACTGTTTTTACGTCGAAGTTTCCAAATTCAGCCCGTGACGTAGTGGTCAGCTGCACCGTCCCCGATGAAAAAAGCTAGAAGGGATCATAGATTACAAGAAGATAAAAGTGGCAGCGCTGCAACTGCACATTCACAGCCATAAAGGGTTCTGCATGTTGCACAAACGACCATCAACGCCCACATCCAACTTACCATGCACCTGTAGTGTGCCGCCACTTTCTTGGAGTTGTCGGTGTGAAGCATGCCTCTCGTTTCATTCTCTTCCTCACCAGCATGACAGAAGCCACAGCGCTGGCCGCTGTCGGCCGGGCTGGCCCGAAGAGGTGACCTGTCCCGCTAGAACACACGGAACAACACTCAAAAAACAGAAGCCGCACACAGCGGACAGGCCATTCAAGTGAATTTCCCAGACTGCATTGGTGAACAGACGTGTTGCCTTACATGGGAGGAACTCTCCTCGTCTACAGCCTGTGAGGAAGTGGAGCGGGTGTCTTCTGATTGGCCACGAGCTCCGACCTTGGCCCTTCCCTTCTCGAACCTTCCTCTGCCCCTACTTTGTGGCGGCGAGGAGTCTGAATCACTGGCCACAGCGCCCTCTTCATCTAACAATGTACCAACAATCATGATTAGTACAACCTCTTTGGTTCATGAAAGATATTCAAGCACAACAATCTCTGAGTGTATTTACTGGAGACAAAACTCACATTAAGAACTTCATCAGAACAAATGTCAAGCACAGAACAGACGGAGCAAGCGGCTGTAAGAGCACGTTTTGTGGTAGCATTAGAATTTGGTAAGAAAAGAGAAAACAGCTGTGAATCCAATCATCCACGCAGCCTGCTGACATAACAGATGTGTACTTTACCTTGAATGCCAACCTGAGAGGCATCCCGGTGTTTGCGACAGTAAACACTATGTTCGGGAGCAAAAGAAAGATATTTTAATTGAATTTAACGGCAAAGAAAATACATATTTTTGTTTTTTTGTAGATTTGTGCGCAGAAGAGTCCAGAGTCCAAAGTGACTTACAGGTAAATCCCTTGGGAGGGATTCTCTTTGATCTGGGCTTTGTCCTTCAGAGCGCAGTAATAGTGATACGTCCTCCGGCACGTCTTCACATCACAGCCGATAGTAGCACCCGCCCGGTGACATAAAGTACACATCTGAGGGGACAGAAACAGACCTGGATCTTAAGAACAAGGCTAGGTCAAGCTGTGTTAGAGCTGGGCCACATGGACAAAATCGCAATTAGATATCTTCCTCATATCGTACAGCCCTAGTACTGAAGTAACATATCACATGGTGAAGACACGTTTTAAGACATAACTGGTAGCAATTGATTGATTGAAAGCGCTGCCCCCCCCCCACGGGCCACGGGCCACGGCTCCCGATCTTTCCGCATTTTGTCAATATTTTTCTGCGAGCCTTTAGAGAAGGTCTATTATAAGTGATATGGAGAACATATTATATTATATGATATAAATGATGAATGTGTCACTGATGTTTGTGATGTTTTTTTGTTGTTGTTCAACACATTCAGAGAGAGTGACAGACACACACACAAAGCGGTGTGCCATTCCTCTGCATGTAGGCTACTCTACCCGTTGATTAGAACAGTTGAAACAAGGGTGGTGGTGGTGGCAGCAACAACATCCGCCATGTAATCAGGAAGTTAATCTGTGCACAGTGTGTAAAGTTCTACACGGCTTGGCTCCCACCTGTGTACATGATTGTGCTTATGTCTGTTCTGTTAGCTGTGTAGGATCCGCCAGAACAGCCTCCATACATAACAGCACTGTACCCTTCTGTTATCCACCCTTTGGACAGTCAGCATGTTCAGTTAACCACTCAATGGAATGCTATGCCAGACAACATGAAGACCTGTAGTTCCCTCAGAAGCTTCAAATTTCAATTAAAACTGTATTTAAAAACCAACCAACTTTACAACCACATACATCCTACTTTTAAATGGTGTTGAACCTGTGTGTGTGTGTGTGTGTGTGTGTGTGTGTGTGTGTGTGTGTGTGTGTGTGTGTGTGTGTGTGTGTGTGTCACAATGTGCATTATATTGATGTAGGATTTGTGATCGGTCTTGTTTTGTAAGATGTTGTCGTGTTTTTACTGTTGGATTTAGATTGTGCCCTGCCTAGGGATAACTCTGGTACAATGCATCAAATGGCAACATTTCTGTTAAAAATTGTACATGGTTCCTTACAAAAAAAGTTTGAATAGGAATAATAATAATAATAACCAACTGATTAATGGGCAATAGCAGAAGGTGGCGGTAGGAGGGTTGCTGGTTCGAGTCTCTGTATGGAGTGTGGACCGGTAGCTGGAAAGAACTATCATCAATAGTTATTAGTTCAATAAAGCAGCTACTGCATATTCTTATTATGCACAGTGTTTGGATGTGTGGTTAACATCAACAAGTGATATACATTCAAATTTAAATACATTTATAGTTATCAGATAAAATCTGTACAGCAGCAAAGCTCAACCCCGGGGCCTTGCAGCTCTCCTCCACTCCTCTGTTACTCATGGTTCACTGAGGCAGTGGGTACTTACCAATTTATTCCCCCTCTTGATCTCCTTTTTCACATCCTCAATTGAAAATCCTCCAATGTTGTCGCTGTCTGAGTGGGATGTGACCAGGGCCGAGGAGAAAAGCTGCACAGACATTTATAAGAAGCATAGATTGGTTTGTGCAGTATTTCAACAAGATGATATGTACAATACATGCATTTTAATTTCCCCCATGACGACTGCTGATGCACCATTTTCCACACTACTGTGAGGGTTAGCGTAGATTCCATGTGTTACAGGCATCAGAGCCGATTTCACAGTAAAATACTTGTACTCATGTAATTACATTTTCTATTCAGCCACATTTTTAAATGGTAAAAGGTTTTAGGAGTTTAAGGTTTTCAAGAATATCGCTCCAATGAATATAAATCACTTCTTTCTGCTAAACCATTTTTTTCTTTACAAATTGCAGACTTTTTGTTAGCTTATAAACAAGTTAAACAACAGGAAAAACACAAAATCCCCACAAAAAAATTTTTTGGGGCTGAATTATTCACTATTCTGCATGTGTGGCAAGGGTTGCAAGTGAGCATGACTCTGTGTAGAAGGATCCCAGGCTAGAAGAGGTTAGAACAGTGTGCTCTCCTCACCATGCACTTATGGTGGGCCGCCACCTTCTGGCTGTCAGACACTAGCAGCTGCCCGCACTCCTTGTCCCGGTTGGCTCTGCAGAAGGCACATTTAAGCAGCCGTGCTGCTGCTCCTTTCCTCTGTCCCGACATGACCAAAGGCTTTTTTGTTTGACCAACTGTCTACTGAAAAAAAAAAAAAAAACGTAAATATATTTAGGTGAGAACGACAAGATGAATTGGTATCACACAGGCTGGCTAGTATTGCTTTTTAAATAGATATTATTAAAGTGCCCATACTATGCTCATTTTCAGGTTCATAATTGTGTTTTGAGGTTGTACCAGAATAGGTTTACATGGTTTAATTTTCAAAACAACCCTTTTTTCAGTGTGTTTAGGTCTCTGTTTTAGCTCCAGAGTGAGACATCTCACTTCAATACTATCTTTGTTGGGAGCTGCACATGCTCAGTAGATTGGTAAGATCACATCAGCTAGATAACTCTTTCTCCAGCTTTGGTCAGTCCAAGGCAGGATTAGCTGGGAGACTTCTTCTAGACCAGGGACACTTGTGGAATACCTGCACAACAGGGACAGGAAGTAGAACAGGGACAGGAAGTAGTTCTTTTGGAGATTATGGTCAACTAGTGGCTGTCAACTAGTAGCAGTGTTTTGCCATTGAGAACCAACTAGCATTCTAGCTCTAGCATATTCTACGTTTAACCCCCGCGTCTCTAGTGACGTAGAAAGCCCTGCAGATGTCGAACAGCTCACCCGGAGACTGAAGAAAGAGGACATCCAGAAACCGGATCTCACTCAAAACACCATGGATAGTTTTGATGTTTGTTTTGTTCCAAGTTTGTATGCGTGTGGAAGCACCAGAGACACAAAATAACACCTTAAATCCCAGAAAAAGTGATTTTTTTTCCATAATATGGGCACTTTAAAACAATTGTCCACTTCACTCAATCATCCAGCCTTGCCATGTATCCCATTATAACAGCTTCCAAACACGTTGATGCATCCGTTTCTCATAATCACAGCTCATATCTGATGCAAACTAAATGCCATGAATCCTCGGTGACGGCCAGAATCATTGACAAAAGAGCTAAAAATAAATTATTATGACAATGACGGCAACATATAACAGTAGGGTTATATGACAACAGAGTTTCACTTAATAATGTGTTTATAACGAGGTATAAACCTTTGTTAATCTGCACAAGTGTCGTCACTAAGGGCAGCCAAACATCCCTTACAGCTTGAGTTATTGAGAAGTGAACTGCACTCTGGACATCAAGTTCTGTCTCACCGACTAAATGTAAGGATTGGGAGATCATGAAAGACCCTTTTGGAAGGTAGCCATTACAAACTTAATAATAATAATCTTCCACAAACTTGCCAAGAAACAGCTGGAAACCAAACTTTGACTAGTCTACTCCAAGTAACTCCATAGTAGAGCAACAAAAGTCACCATAGAAGGGCCATGTGTCCTACAAACACTGTTAAATGGTGGACCGCACATGGGGACTACACATTGACAACAGGACTACAACTTGACAGTCAACTTCTGATCCAAATTCAAATACTTCACATGTCATTTAGCGGACGCTTTTATCCAAAGCAACTTACAATTGCTATAAATGTCAGAAGTTGCACGCATCTGGGGCAACTAGGGGTTACGTGTCTTGCTCAGGGACACATGGGTTGATGTATCGCAGTGGGAATCAAACCCAGGCCTCCCAAACAAGAAGCTTGTGTCATGTCCACTGCGCCATCTCGTGCAATCACACCCCAGCACAGTTCATTTGGGTTGACTGTGCAATGGCCTGTATGAATACTAAAATCCAGTCTGCTAAAACTGCTGACCAATATCAGAATTGTGTGAGATCCTGCTTATATTTGAGGACGCCAATCAATGTTGCTCATTTAAAAAGGTGGCAATTGCAGACAATATCTTAACATCCCGGGCTCGCAATTAACAACAGCCATCACAGGCATAAATCAGAGAATCAGGGAATAGGAACAGGTAAATCACACCAGATCTAATGCAGCCCTGTTTATCTTCCACATAGGGGCTAGTTCTTATGACAGAGAACCCCCCATGAGTAGTTATACTGCAAATGATGGAACATGTTTTCCATTCTGCATTCCCAGTCTGCTCCAATATTCTACCATATCTTGTCCGACCCAACTTGCAGCTGTAACATTGTGTAAAGAAATATAAAATCTGTGGAAATGTGCCATTTTAGTCTGTATTACCTGTTGTGATAAGCAGTGTAGACATCCACATCACCAGGAGCTGGGGGGATTTGAATATTAATAATGTATCATTATAAGCTGCCTTTTTATTAAACCTTTGTACTGTATAATTAATATTTTTTTAATGCAAGATTGGTTGCATATTCATCAAAGTGTATGAGAAGCTCGAAACCTAAATGTGTGCTGTCATTTGCTGTTTAATGGTGTCCACTGTGCGCTTCAGGCACCACAGATTTTTTTTTAATATGAGTAGTAAAAAAAAATGCTAAATCCTTAATAGTACACAAACGAAACTGGATGGGTTATTTTTTTTTTTTTTTTATAACTCACAAAAAAAAAAATCGCATAGCAGTGTGCTGCGACGCCTTGATAGAGCCGTTCCAGCCATGATAGCAGGGCCGGGACTTCACTGCGGCGGAGCGGGCGGGCAAAACACACAAAGCTGTCCGTGTAAATACCGGCAAATATCTTTTATTTCAACCTCTGCTCTTCACTGAAAGGCTCTCACATCCCAGTCCTGTACTACATGGCGATATCGTGGTCGACTTGCGAAAAGAACAAGTGAAACCTAAAAAGTGCCTTAAATGTCTCCTACAAAGTTTTGAATTAAAGGGGGTGTGTGTCCCTTTCTCAAACCAGCCAGCTATAACTGAAAACTAATTTCACTATGAACATCTTAACGCCCAGAATTTTTTCCTAAGGCCTTTTCATGCAGGCAAATAATAAGGTCGGTGGTAGGAAGATATGACACTATGACATTATGTTTATGCTGGAACCACGAAAAACTGCGAATATTTCCCTTTAAATGGGGGAAATTATCATGACAGGCGCGGGTCTTCGCAAACCGTTTCGAAGTAAAGAGCGCCATACGTGATGTATCCCTGTGAAGAGAGAGCAGCTCAGCTTGTACGCCAGGCCTGGGGCGACAAAAGGCCTTCAAACACCGCGGCTATTACCCCAGCCGCCGGTTCACAGCTCGCACCTTACCTGCTAATATAGTCTTATCGCGCCGAGACGGTGGAAAAGATGGAAAAGTGTTCCGAGCAGTGACTACGTTTCTTTCCGTCCTTCAGAAGTAATCGTGAGCTATTCACACTAGCATCAAGCTAGCTACCCTGCTAATAGACAGGCTGGACTTCCGGGAATGCCTTTCGAAATAAAGGTCGTGTCTGCAAACATATGTTTCAAATACAGGAGGTCAGATGGTGGAGTCGTACCTCATGAAAATGACTTTAATTTTAAGAATCATTAATCCAATGCAGATATAAGGCTACCTAAGGGCTGGCCATGTTCACATTTAAAATAGATTTGACACACTAGTGTTATGTCCTAATTGAATTAAACTAATAGTTGTTGCAGCTAATTTGAGGTCTGTTTGTCACAACATTTGAGAAGTATTTCATGTATTAAGTGCTTGCTTAGGTAATACCATAGTAGACTGTAAATGAATAAGGGTAATACCTAATCTTGAGCCCCTTATTAGTCTATTTTTATTGTTATAATGTATTATTGCTCATAAAATTGCACAAAAAAGTTTTGCTAAGCTTCTATACAGTCTTGACAGCAACATTTTAGCCTTTAACAGGTGACGGCAGGGAAATTACCACTGCTGTACTAAGTTGAGAAATAAATATAATGTTATTATGGTAACCTAGTTATTATATAGAGTAATTAGAAGAATCCTTAAGATTGATACAGTGTTACACAAATTTTACACAAATACAGTGAATCCATTGGCAACAACAGTGTGTACTCTAGCAGAAAGATAGGCTAGATATGAACAAGCTGTAAGATGATTCCTCCAAACAACAATGAAAAACAGATTATTTTACACAGTGTTGTGATGATATCAAAAGCCTTGGACAGATGTACAAAGAATGTAGCACCGTGGTTTATTTTTATCAAGGGAGTCAACAATTCAGCAATGAAATGTCCGTGACAGCAATTATTGCATTATATGGCCAGGCCAAAAGCTTGAAGTGAAGGACATTATTATCTTCCAGAAAGGCTTGTCGCCGTGAGTTGAATAGTGAGTTTGGTTTTTTGGACAGGACAGCACTTGCCTTTGTGTTATGAAACCTGAGCTGTAATTGCTAAACACCATAAACCACCACATGTAATGCAAAATAAGCACCAAACTGGACAGCATTTATTAAACTGGGTTGCCATTCAAAAAAATTTTTGTGTAAATAACAACACCGAGACATGCATAATGGGACATATTGAGCACAAACCTTCTGATGCTTTTTTACATTGTTTTCAACGTCTGGATTGGTTTAATGTATTTATGAGATTGCTGGAAGATCCACTATGCCTGTCATCAACTGTTGAGCATGTTGTTGGAGCTGTATGATATGATATGTATCATATGGGAGTCATGACGACCAAAAATGTTCAACACACTGTTTAGCATGTTATGTCAGTAAAGATTCTAGAGTCTGAATCTATTTATCTATCCTAATTATTAATCCTAATTATTTATTGATGTTGGATACAAAGTTTGGACTAGAGTTTAATCATAACATATTAATACCTTCATCTTTTTTTGTCACAAATCCCTAGATCTAAACATAGCTGACTCTATGGAAAATGCTTGGGAGGTGTGTATGATATAATCATGGATCATAGACATTACCATAGAAACATGTTTGCAGGGCATCATTTAAGGACAGACACTTGTTTGGATTTAATTGTACGTGAAATAATAACAAGCATTTTTTTGTTTTCTTGCGACTTTTGTAAATTAGCAACGGATGTTTTTGCATTGCTTTTAGTGGATTGATGTTGAGAAATGAATAATTAACATGTATACATATTATCCTGTGTTTTACAACTTGTAATGCGTGTATTTATTTCACGATGGCCTATAGAAATGAAATCCCATAAAGTAACAGGGCTGTCTCAAAATGTCTTTGCCTTATCTTTTCTCGAGAATTTCGGTGCACTTGATTATTTTTACAGGGAAGTCCGGCTGAAGGGGGTTCCCGTGTTTTCTGTCTACTAACTCCACCCACACGAAATATGCGCGCCGTGAAACATGCGCATCTACAGCGGTGAGGGCGTCACCACGTCTTTGCCTTGGTTAAAGTGATTGGCCAACATCAGTGGCAGTCTTCCTGTAAAGCAAAACATACCCGCCCAGAGCCCCCGGGATGAGGAGGAGAGGACGAGAGTTTCAACAGAAGAGAACAGGGAAATGAAGTTGTCTGACAGGCCAGCCCAGCAACTCTCTCTTTACAACAAGGCAGCTAGCTAGCAGTTTATGTGACAGACGGTCACGAGTAGAGAAATTCATATGAAACAGCACAGCTATGAAGGTCGTTTGCTTGAGCAACTTGTAGCTACAAGTAGTACACGTTAGATAGCTAACGTTACAGCCACATATCTCAGATAACGTCACACTCCAAAGTAACGTTAGCGTTACAGTGGTAAAAGAAAGTGGGGACAACTTGCTAGCCGGCTAGCTAGTTTTTAGCCTGCGAACCTCCTTCGGCTTCAAAACTAAAGTTAACTCGGTGAGTCTTGACAGCCTGAACTGAATATTTTAACGGTGTGTTATGTGTGTTATTTCAGGGTACTCGCTGTCCACGTACTGAAGCTAGTTTTCTTGTTTCTTGCTACAGCTAACTAGGTCACAAGCTAGCTCAACTTTGCAACTGAACATCGATGTAACGTAAACTTTGTTACCGTACTGTTCCCCGTTATGTCCTCGTTTCGGTTAGGAAGTCCACGGTTTATTCGTCTGGGCTAACGTTACTGTTAACTTGGTTAAATAAATAACCAAGGGAAAACGCAACGCAGTAGTGTTACTTGAGCGCTAATCTACCCGCATTATCTTTGAAAACTAATGTGAGGTTAGCAGTGTTAGCTAGCTAGCTAGCTGTGTGTGTGGCTATGGTCTTTAACACTGCAACTCTATAGTTTTAGTCCAGACAGTATAACTATTGTTGCTTTCTTCAGGTAAGAGCGGGTGAGAGCTTTTCAGCCATTTCCTGATGCAAAGAGGTACAGGAAGTTGAATTGCTTTAACTGCATATTATAGTTATTTACAACGGTGTTTTATTTCATCAGAGATTTGGGCTTGGATAACCAGTCTTCAGTCATGCCTTTTCCTTTTGGGAAGTCTCAGAAGAGTCCAGCTGATATAGTGAGGAGTTTGAAGGAGAATATGGCAACCATGGAAAAGATGGATGCTGGTGACAGCAAAAAGTGCGAAAAGGTCAGCAATGGACCCTCTCTTATTTCAAATAGTATCCCTTATTCTTAACGCCAAAAGAAAGTCTTAGTCATTCCAATGTTTTCCCTGCTTAATTAAGGTCGCGGAGGAGGTGTCCAAAAACCTGGCTTCACTGAAGGAGGTACTTAGTGGAACAGGTGACAAGGAGCCTCAAACCGAAGCAGTGGCTCAGCTTGCACAAGAGCTGTACAACACCAACCTCCTGATCGCTCTCATTGCAAACCTGCAGAGGATTGATTTTGAGGTGGGGGGGGAGAAATGTTTTTGTTTCTGCAATGACTTTGTGTGTGTGTGTGTGTGTGTGTGTGTGTGTGTGTGTGTGTGTGTGTGTGTGAGAGTGTGTGTGAGAGAAAAGTATTGATGTCTTTCTGTCAACACCAAATGGTAAACGCTGCTCCCACTGAATGTTTGATTTGAACATGCCCAAAGCATAAATGTCTTTACATATCATCATCCTCACCCAGTCAGCCATTCATCTCTTTGCATGTTTTTTTGTTTGTTCAGGGGAAGAAGGATGTGGTTCATTTGTTCAGCAATATTGTGAGACGTCAAATTGGCACCCGTACACCCACGGTGGAATACATCTCTACGCAACAACAGATACTCTTCATGCTTCTGAAAGGGTAAGTTACTCTTTTCAGGATATTTGATATATGTTTGTTGTGAGTGCTCTATATGGTCAGGAAATTAACGCCAAGTCCAACCATAGATACTTCTTAACTGTAACCAAATTATTTAGTTTAAGATACTTTTTTCGAAATGTTTTTGGTAAAATCACTTGACCTCAACCTGCCTTGTGATTTTTCTACATAACCCAGTATGTGTTTCAACAACTCCCAGAGGAACGAGCGGGAACATGTTGCATTCACTTGTGTGTAACGCATGTTGATGAAAAGAATGATAGAGTGCAGGTTTCACAGCTCTAAAAAATTTGATTCGTCCTGCCTACTGGAAGAGCTACATGTATTATGACTGCATTGCATTGTGGTCGATTGAGGCTGAGGTTGATAGTGGATTAAATGCTATCTTTGCCCATTGCAGTGTTTGTTGTTAAAATGTCATGTCTCTAAAGAGGACCATCCAGTTAGATTAGCAAAGATGGACATCAAAACTTGACGTTTAACGTTGGTGTGTACGATGATTCTTCTGCAAATTTTTAGCTGCATGGTGAATTTTTTACATTGAGCCAGCTGTCCTCAGGCTCATACAAAAAAATACCTTTCCATAAAAAAATAAGGCCTAGAAATGTTATGTTCATCATTACAAATACTAATATAACGCCTCATTAACAGTCTTAAAAGTGTTCAGGATGGGTCTTTCTTTCATTGACTTTACCTGTTTGCAGTTTTTGTTTGTGTTACATTTACATCGCTTTGTATTACAACTGATCTATGTTGAATTCTAATGAGGAAACTACTTGACCTGGGCCTGCCATGTATTAACGTGTACAGATATGAGAGTGCAGAAGTGGCTCTGAACTGTGGAATGATGCTGAGAGAGTGCCTGCGTCACGAGCCATTGGCACGGACAGTGCTCTTCTCCGAAGACTTCTACTGCTTCTTCCATTATGTTGATCTCTCAACCTTTGACATTGCATCTGACGCTTTTGCCTCATTCAAGGTACACTGGCATATACTTTCGGTTTCTAGCACCTTCATACCTACAGTCCCTATCTTATATCTAATATCTCTGTCTCTTCTGTTCCCCTCTCAGGATCTACTCACAAGGCACAAGATTATGTGTGCAGATTTCTTGGAGAAAAATTATGACAGGGTAAGCTTTTTTAGTGTTGAGTTTTATCTTAAATGGAAAGGGTGCCCATGCTGTGTCTAATATACTTGTAAAATGTCAATCAGGTTTTTGCAGAATACGAGAAGCTGCTGCATTCTGAGAACTACGTCACCAAACGTCAGTCTTTGAAGGTAGAAGCTCCACTGCTCTGTCAAATCAAAATCACTGCACTTAGTTTAACTGACTTACTTCAGTTGATTGTATGACTTTAACTGGATCTTATAATAATAACAGTATTGTAATTACATCCTGTTTTCAGCTCCTTGGGGAACTTCTCCTGGATAGACACAACTTCACTGTCATGACGAAATACATTAGTCGGGCGGAGAACTTGAAGCTGATGATGAACTTGCTTAGAGACAACAGCCGAAATATCCAATTTGAAGCGTTCCATGTGTTCAAGGTGTGCAAATAACACATGTATAATCAGTCCACAGCAATTACTGTGTAATAATCTAGTCTAACCGTGAAATGCTACACACCTTTTAGGAGAAAAATGTGGTGTTTTTAAGAGAAGTTTGTAATCTTTTAATTTACATCATCTGTCTCTCCTGTTATGATAAAGGTATTTGTTGCAAACCCCAACAAGACTCAGCCGGTGCTGGACATCCTGCTGAAGAACCAGGCCAAACTCGTTGAGTTCCTGAGCCACTTCCAGACCGACCGATCAGAGGATGAGCAGTTCTGCGACGAGAAGAACTATCTGATTAAGCAGATCCGGGACCTGAAGAGGCCCACAGCACCGGAGGAAGCTTAAGGCGCTGCATCAGGTGGTAGATGTTATTGGGTGATGGCTGGAGCTGCAGAGGGTTAAGAGAGAGTCTAAAAGACATGCTTCATTAAAATGTAATATTAACTACAAAATATAGGAAAAAAAGATTACTTCCTTCACTTTCTTTTTTTTTTTTTTGTGTGTGGAGGTGATTTCCATCCAGCAACCTGAGTGGGCCAAGAACTGTTATTTAAACCATAGTGCTTCTTCTCTAGTGATACTTAATTGCATTCAGTCCATTCTTGTATTGTTGGACCTTAAACTGTTGCCCTTCTACACACATTGTGGCTGGCAGAGACCTTAGAATGACAAAAGTGTCACCCCATTCACAGCCAACGTGTGTTCTCGGAAGTCTTTCTCAGAAATGTGTCTATATTTTAGAGATTGAGAAGGTGATGAGAAGTTAATATATTATTTTTCTAATGTATCTTCATGGTAAACAGTTCAAAACATATAGTAACCCTTCTCTCGGAACATTTAATCTAACTAATTGCATAGGTTTGGTTTCTTTCCTTATTGTAAGCTGTTTTGTTGTACAGAGACTTAAAAGCGCTTTAGAAAAATACGGCTTTGGCAGAGTGACGTGGATCATATTGGCCAGGTCAGCACATAATTATTGGTGATTAATGTTTCGTTATTAGGCCTTTGGTTGCATGCGTGAGGTTCCAGAGGTCAAAGATGATCCCGCGGTGTTGCTTGCCAGTACTGGCCATTGCATTAGCTGGCACAGGAAGAGGAAATCAAAACAATAGAGGAATCAATTAATTGTGCTGTGATTTTTTTTTTTTTTTTTTTTTTTTTTTTAGGCTGCACTGAACGAGGCTTACACAACTGAAATAGAAACAAGGCAACAGATAATGCTGCAGGGTACCAGCTGTCCATTCCATGCTTACATGGCTAGTCAGGATATACCCATTGATCTCACTGGGAGCACTCCATCTCACCCTCACATACTGAGCACACATGGAAAGTATTCATTTTAAAACAATGCTTTAACAATTCATGGGCTTTTAAACTACGTGATGTAAGCCATGTTGAGCATTTCTCTTTCACACCATAAAAACTGCATAACACAAGAAATTGTATTGTAACTTGCGTGCCACATGATGATGCATTATAAGTATGTTACACTGTAAATCTATTATATTCATATGAGAGCACAATGTGTTATTTAAAATTAGTGAATCTGATGATCAGGATAAATCAGGAGTGTCATTTTTGTTAAGTTTCCTCATTTCCTTTTCATTTGACACACATTAAACATCTGCTACACAGGACTTGAGAATTGGGCAGACTGTAGCTAAGAAACATTTTATTAAATACTACTATTATACTATATCATCTACAGTTCAACCATGCATTACTTTACACCAAAGAATACAACTGCAATATGGGGTGGCAGATGCTAAAACATCAGGCTTTAAAAATTGTATTTTTTTGACTTTTCTGATTGGATTTAAAATACATTTTCATAGAATACACTGTGACATGCCTGTGATGCATCAGAACACGTGTCCTATCAGATGTCAACATTGTCAAAATAACCACATGCACTTTTAAAACAAGTTTGTTTTGGATGAAGAGCACTGAATTTAAGCTCCTCGCATGCATCACTGAGAAGTTTTATTTCTTCAAAAGACTTCTGTTAAAATATTGCCTTACTTCTGCCATTGTCACTAAAATGGCATATTGGGGATTTTAAGAAATATATTGTCAGCACACAGTCTTCTAGTATATACCTCATGGGATTTGAGTTTGCAAAAGTTCTCTTTCCTTTCCTTCCTAGACAAGATATTTTATTTGACAGTTTAAAAGACACAACAGTGGTTTGTACGCTTGCCTAAACTATATATAGATATATACATATATATCTATATATATTAAATAATGTGTTCAAAGTGAAACAGGGACTGCGATCTGATTTTCACAATGGAAAACTAGATTTTTTTTAAACTTAAATTTTTCATTGGGTGGTGCCACACAAACGTTAATTCATAATGAATTGCAGTGTGGTACCTTGTAATGAGCGTTGCCTTATTTAAAGACATTTAATGGAGTGTAATGATTATGTAAAATTCCAGACCTTTTAAATCTGAAGTCAATATAGAAGGGGTGAAAGAAATGTACATTTCAACTACCAAATGCATTACTAGTGTCGCTTTATTGCCAACTGCATTGTGCTCTAATGTGATCCTGCGAGTGTAAATATATATTTTAATAGACTACACTCAGAGTAGTTTTCAGTTCTGGTAATTAGCATTTAAATTCCATAAAATAATTTGGGAACTCTGCTGTGAATGTGGTACATTATGCACAAATAGACTCACGTCAGTTTACAAGAGAAAGTTTGTCTGAAAGTGTGCTTTGAGTTTCTTAAAAATCCTGACCGGGATTTTTCCACTCATGTTTTTTTTTTTTTAGTTTTTTTTTAAGGGGAGACAATTATTCAAAACTATATTAATGCATCAGACTTAACCCAGACACACAAGAGTCTTTACTAATATATTCATGAGCACAGACAAACTTGCTGACAAACTGTTGCGCACCAGCCTGTAATAATATCCGCGATTATCTGAAAGGAAAAATCTATTTTAATAAAGGACATGCTGTACACAAGCCATCCCGTTAGGGGGAGCTGTTGGCAACAATTGGCCCAATTGTATTAGTTGTGCAAACAAAGTTTTTCATGTTTCTATAACCCTACCTCTAATTATGACTATATAAATCACTGGCAATATTATGTAGACGCCACACAAATTCCTTCAGATCAATACGATATATTTTGTGATTTAGAGTTTTCTGTTGAAATATTTGTTGCGCTTTACTTTTTTTTTTTTTTACTTTGTTGCCTTCTTTTTTTCCCCTTCTCTTTCCACACTGTGGATATTGTCTTTATTTACCATGGGAGCAAATTACGTGTACATAACTTCATAAAGCATAAAAGTGTGACAGCATTCATGATAATAAAACTTTATGGCAATTCCATTTTTGTGTGGCTTTAAAATTTAGTGGACACAGCTTAAAGCCCACGTCCAACCAACACTTCTCGTTACTGTGTGGGTAAGACACCTTTGAGTCATTCTAATCGGTACATGTGGTTGGATGATACATGACAAGTGAGATATGAAGCTCCTCCACTGATCTCTGTCAACTTTCACTCCAGGCACAGTGAAAGCAATCTCCCCCATACCGACTGAACTCTCCTGCATGTCCTACTGCTTTTCATAACGATACTGTGCGAGCTATGCAAACTCCTTTGGTATGGGTGCCCAGGTAGCTCAGTTGGTAGAGCGGGCGCCCGTATATAGAGGTGTACCCCTCGACACAGCGGGCTCGGGTTTAACTCCAACCTGCGGCCCTTTGCTGCGTGTCATCACGTCATTCCCCCTCTCGCTCCCCTTTCACGTCTTCTGCTGTCCTGTCAAAATAAAGGCTGAAAATGCATTGTCCTTCAGGTCACCGGGACCCGTTCACTGTATTTGACCTGGTATTTGACCTGGCGTTGAGTTTCAGGGCCCCCGGTGACCCCCGCGTACATACGTGATGTCATGTTACGCAAACTGGTGGTGGCCTTGCCCTTTGGGGTCCCGGGACCCATCCTGCACTCAAACGTGTTTAATAAACCAAACGAGACCCCGTGACCTGAAGGACAACACAAGGCTTAAAACAATTAAAACTATGACCCTAAAACTATTCAACAGGATAGCGATGTTTTTTAAGTTATCGTAAAAGTAATTTATAAAGTGAAACTATTCAGAGGATTGTTCTGTTTTGTATGCTTATGTAAACTTGAATATTGTTGAGCATGGAAGGTTATTGTTGACCTTTGGGGACAGCTTGTGTAATAACGAAATAAAGGTCCAAATGGCTGATGGACACTATTGGGTTAGTGGGACAAAACCGTCAATCTGGAGGAATCCCATCACTCGGGTGGTCGTTTTCTTGCGATATTTCTGAAATATTACAGATTTAAATGATAAATCCAACACTACTTGTCGACAGATAAGTTGATTATGAAAATCACTGTTAGCTGCGTCCCTGCTGTAGTTTCTGTGGAATCTGTGGACAATTTAATTATCTATTTCAACAACTCCACAGTCAGTCAATGTAGTCTGTAGAAGTCTACTTTTGTTTAGAATATTTGGGCTTTTCCACGTTTAATCAACAAGACAGCTCAGATGTGAAAAACACAAAGAGCAACCGCTCGGATTTGAACCCTAGGCCTCCGCATCAAGGACTAAACCTCTGCATCAGGGCGCGTGCTCCACCAGGGGAACTACCCAGGAGTCGGTCTACTTTTCTTCTGATTGGAATAGACTTCTAACCAAGCCTCAAATGTTATGTAAACTAGGGTGTTAACAATGAGCGGGAGGGATATTTATTTAATTTGTATACATTGAAACAAAGCTTTGTCTCCAGAATATCATTGTGGACAAATTCACTCGCCACTTACATCTTGTCAAACCTATTTATCCAGTGATGCAAATGAATATTGCTGAAAATAACCCCTCCCCCTGCTCTAAGCCCAGTTCAAAACACTTGGACACATTCCATCCTACCAGGAGGTAACTAACATGAGGCCTGCTCAATAGGCTGCCAGGCTATTGTCTGAGTGGAGGTCAATTAGAATTCCTGCAAAATGACTCAAATCTAAAAGACGTCATTATCCCTCCACCAGCCAAAGCTTCTTTACTTATATATGTACTTTTTAGATTTATTATGCAAAATGATCTTCCACCCATGAGGTAATGCTGTTTTCTGCATGCTACTGACCATAACTAACCTTCCTCCTCTATCACTGGCAGGCTTCACCAGATCAAACAGGGCGAAAGAATACAATCAGAATGAGGCAGCTGCAATTTATTTTCTTTCCCTTTAAATTGAACCAATCACAGCAGCCTAAAGAAGCAGAACAAATGCAGAATGGGGAAGTGGGTTAAAGTTCAACCGGGGAAGAAGGAAAAGAAGGCATGGCTGCAGCCCGTTCCCACAGTGGAGGAAGTGCCCCCCACGCTCCATGGAGAGGCCTCTGCAGCGTCCAGCGTAGGCTGCTTAGGATCTCAGTGAACTTCACTGTTCTGTTGCAAAAAAAAACACGTTATTGAGTGATATTTGCGTGCATGTGTGACGGCCGGGATGGTGGAGGGACGTGCTCGTGCAGACAAGAGCAGAAGACCATTGTGGGGGCAGGGTTTACAGGGGTTAAAGGTCACAAGCCTCCTGGGTTCCCTTTGACCAGCACAGCGCTCCCTGGATGAGTTAGATGGGTTCTTAAACTATCCGCGGTGCAGTCTGCAAACTGTGCAAAGTGCTCAGTGGGATGCCGCAAACAGAAGAAGAGTCCACATTTGACGCAAACCCGACGAATAGCCTACAGTATTTTGGAGGATTGACCAGGACGACATCCGCAAAAGATTGCGTCGCCCGCGCCCCTCTCCCCACCCCCCACGAAGAGAAAACCAACAAAAAAAAAGATGCTCTCCCAATTTCATGCATGACAGCACTTTTTGTTTGCGCAAGGAGCGCAGCAGAGGAACACCGTCCGCGGACTAAGGTGCGTCCAGATACACGGGGAGTTCCTGCAGGGTGGGCAGCAGTGGCGGATCCGTGCGTAAACCTCAACAACGCAAAGGTAGGCTGTCTGCTGCTTTTCCCTTCTTAATCCGTCACAGATCAGCGCACGTGGTCTTTTATGTGTTTAAGAAGTGTTCCAAAAAGTTTTGAATGTGGAAAATGTTTCTTATTTCTCCTTACCCGACTGCTGAAAAGAACACCAGAGCGCACGGGTTGCGCACTAATCTCAAATTAGGCCTATAATGCATTCTTAATCCGTTCATTCAGTAGTCCTTAACCCATTAATTCTGTTCTTCAGGCGTCATGATACCTTGGGTGTGTTCACTCAAAGTTTATTTTGCGCAGTTCTTCTTCTGGGTGCACCACATCCGCTCATCCAGGCCCTATTTTAATAATCCGCAACGATTCCAAATCTGCTTTCCAGCTGCTGTGAATGTTGGTTACGTAACTAAACACACGCGGATATAAATGAGATATTATTATTTTTTAATTTGAAGGGAGATGACTCCCTCATCGTCATCACGAGACGCTGTTGGCGCCACTTTATTAAAGCTGCACACATGGCGCTCCGACCGCCTTATCAACTCTAGATCGGTTATATACCTCCAGGGTCCCGTTTAAGATAATAAGAAGATAGGAACTAACGTTTTATCTTCCTGTTTTTGAAGCTGGAGCCCCTAAAGTGGACCCCCCCCCCCACACACACACACACACACACACACACACACTACACAAGTGGGTGCTTTGCATTGAAAGTCAATGTTTTCAAGTCAAATTCTTCTTCTTATTACTATTATTATCCTAAACAACCAGTATCCTTCCAACTACAAACGTGAAATGTGAAGTGAAATCTGTATATTTTGCAATGGTTTTTCAAGATCTTATCAACCCTCCTGTTGCCCCCTTTAAAAAACGTCTATATCTGAAATATGGGTTTCTTTTTAACTAAGTTAAATTACCACAAAAAATGGATTGGATACGCTCTTTGCAAATTCAATCAATTTTATTCCTCAGTAAACTCATCTGTACGTTCCTCTGAACTTAACTATTAGTCAAAATACTTCGTAATTTCTGCTGTTGTTTAGTCAAATATTAGGTATTATTCTACAGTGGCTTGAGAAAGTTGACCCCCCCATGCTAAAGTTGATTAAAAATAGGAGTAAAAAAACATCTTTTAAAAATGTATCGTAATGTCTTTATTCATAAGATTTAGGAAAATCCAACCTTTAAGGACACTAATTTTCTTTGTGAATGGATAATGTATTATGACTTAACAAATGTTCTCCCTTAATATAAGCATAAGTATATTCCCCCCTATGTTAAAATACAAGGGGCATACGTATACACCCCCCTATGTTAAAATAAAGGGGGCATGAGTATACACCCC
>NC_048416.1:2121721-2122574 GCF_013103735.1 Etheostoma cragini
CAGGGGGCATAAGTATACACCCCCCTATGTTAAAATACAGGGGCATAGGTATACACCCCCTATGTTAAAATACAGGGGTATAAGTATACACCCCCCCATGTTAAAATACAGCGGGCATGAGTATACACCCCCCTATGTTAAAATACAGGGGCATTAGGATACACCCCCCTATGTTAAAATACAGGGGGCATAAGTATACACCCCCCTATGTTAAAACACAGGGGGCATAAGGATAAAACCCCCCCATGTTAAAATATTAATGCCCCTGTATTTTAAGGAAGAACATGTATTTATTTACAATACTTTATTCATTCACAAAGACAATTGGTGTCCTTAAAGGTCATATGTTCATTACAAGAGACATTCAAATAAAGTTTAATAAAGAGAATAAAGTTTGATTGATTACGATTAATTTCAAAAATATGTTTTTTTATTGAGCTTAGCACAGGGGGGGTAAACTTTCTTAAGCCATTGTATATAAACGAGGATTATGGACCATGAATAGCCACCTTCCCGTCTCGGATCATTGCAGGAGGGCAAACAATCGTCAACTTTTCATTATGAAATAATTCTGCTTTGAAAAGGAACGCTCAAGGTTTGTCATGCTTGAAGATGTGTGAGTCAAAGTTTTTAGTTCATCACTTGGAAAAGTGATGTATAATAGGCAAACCCATTCATGTGGCTGCAGACCGCAAAGCATTTATTTAAATGATAGGAACGGTTTAATATAAAAAGTATACAGTATTTCTGATTTAAATAGATCTTGTCACTATCAATTGATTTTCTGTTGTTTCAGATGGTCCAGACTGGAAGCGTGTTGCCGGGACCAGTTGGAAGTAATCCAGTACATCAG
>NC_048416.1:2122584-2123434 GCF_013103735.1 Etheostoma cragini
CCCCCCCCCCCTCGCTTCTTCTGGTCCTCCAGCTAAGGTGCATCTAGTGTAGTTAGTGGAGTTCAGTATCTACTGCCCTGGTTGCTCCTTCTGGCTGGGGGGCTTGTTCTTTTTCAGAATCTGAAATATTTTCCACTACATTTGCCCTGAAAACTTCCCATCATCTTTGGGAAGAAATGCCTCATGTCTTTACTTTAGGAATATGTTTCAGGTTTGTATGTTCCTATCAGCGAGAACCAGTATGTAGCCATAGAAACTGATGATGGACAGACAGAAGTAGCACAGTGCAGATTCATCTTAAAAACTTCAAATAGGGCGCCTGGGTGGCTCACCTGGACAGGCGCCCATATATAGAGGTTTACTCCTCCTTACTTCTTAGCTGCATGTCATTCCCCCTCACTCTGCAAATAAAGGCCCCAAAATCTTGAAATTAAGCAATACTTTCTTAAAGAACAGCGGACATATTCTATTTATCAGTGTGTTTGTGCACGGGTCTCTAACTCTTATGCTGAACATGTTGACTTTGCAGTTCCAAAGTGCTCACAGTGCAGGTAGTACACACCGATCTACTGCAGTTTGGGCACTTCAGGTACTGCCGGTTACCTTCCTTCACACATCAGCCAGTTTTCCACTTGAAGGCGGAACTCATGTGGGTTTACAGCGAGTTTTGTTGGTTTGCTCTCAGCTTCTGCCAGTCTCTGCTGTGCAAATCCATGCAAAGCTCTCTGTTCCTCAGACGCACAGCCAAAGGAAGAGCTACGGGTTTTTTTTTGTTCTCTGTTGTTCCGAGCTTTGATGAACACTTGAAAGACTAAATATCGTATTCACCGCAGGCACAAGAGAGCAGCTG
>NC_048416.1:2123444-2129248 GCF_013103735.1 Etheostoma cragini
CACTCCTCTCACCTCCTCTCGTTGCAGTCATGTTAGCGTGTTAGACTCTACAGGCATCTCAACATTAAGGTTCTTTGACATTGCTGCTTGTCTCGCTGTTTTCAGGTGGATGACTTCACAATTTCAATACTAGAAAAAATAAAAGAAATTGCACAGTATCCATCTGCAATCCGCCAGATGTTGTGAACAGCTGCATCTATTAGCTTGTACTTAATTGTGTAGAAACATACAAGTTGGTCGGATAGATGTGTTTTTTTCTGCAGGGGGTGAGTTGCACGTTGGCCTCTCTGGTGTGTCACGTGCACACTGAACACTAGGTGGCACCATTTCAACTTTATTGAGCTTTGGAGCTGAGTTACATGGCTTCCAAATACCTGTCCACTCATGATAGAAGATGAAGGAATAATCAGTGTTAAATGAAATGTCATTGAGTTCGATTTATATAGGCTAATTATCAAATATAAGTGGTTGTTAATGTTGATTTTTGCTTGGTTTGTACACATTTCTGAGAATGCCACTTGGTTTCTGTGCACTTTCTCCTTGTGGTTGAATAATAAAAACACATTTTCAGGTGATATCCTACTCCTATGTGTCAGTTTCATTGTAATATATGTACATCTTCTGGGAACACTTCTCTCCTCAGGTGCTGTGCCCTAATTACATCCTATTACACACATTATCCAGCACAATAACAGCTCGTGCGCCACATTACTCCCCTCATTCTATTTCCCTTCCGGCATCCACACAGAGCCAAGGTATCAGCGCACATCGCTGCTAATACACGAGAGGGGAGATCTCTGTACGCGCAGGTTCACGCTGGTGCGCGCGTTTTTTTCTGTTGGGGGCGGGGGCGCGCACATGCATCCGAGGCTCGTTGATTTGTGCAGCGAGCTGAGAGTCAGACCCGCAAGTGAAGAGGGACTCATAAGTTCTCAGCATCGGGAGAGCTTCGCCAAGAGGCTCCAGCGCGCAGCTTTCCGGGCACACGGATAGCTGAGGAGGAGGGAATCAAGCGGGAGGATGCCGAGCCGGGCCGAGCCGGGAGCTGCTGCTTCACCTCATCAGTGCCAACACGGGAGGCTCCTGTAACTTTGAATGTGTGGAAGTTTATCTGCGCTGTCCGCTGCTCTGGTTTTAGCTCGGGTTGGTTGAGACCTGCTCGCCTGTCATGCGTGGTCCATCCGTCCACGGTGCGCTCTTTCTGTGCGCCTTCCTCCAGCTGTTCTCCCTGCCCGGCGGACAGATGCCATCCTGCCAGGAGGTGCGCACAGTCTTTCACTCTCTGCATCCGGGCTCCAAGTGGGTCCCCGAAACCCCGGTGTCAGGTAAGTGTCCTCAACTTCCATCTTGTAGCCTACATTGGCTTTACGCACCGCGTGTGTGGCAACTGCATCCTTACATTGTCTGCAGGCTAAAACAGATTTCTAATATTTCAGCTCTGACTGTAAACACTCAAATTCCAATCCACGGTTCAGTTCTAGTTCTTTACTCTCCACTCCAAGGCTGCTGACGTGTCCAGTATCAGCAGTGAGAGCCAACCCACACACACTCTCCATCCCTCTGGCTCAACATTAACCAACCTGCTCTGAAAAAAAATCCATTGGCCAGTTTGCATCTTGTTAAAAATGCAGGTTGAATTATATAAGCCGCCGGTTGACTGTTAAATAACAAGCTTAGAGAATCGATTGGCTCCAGTATTGATCCAAACATGGAGCCAAGTAACCCAAGTCTGATCTGGACAGTGGTTTTTAAAACTGGAAGCAGATAGTAGCATTTCTTTAGCAAATACTTATTATGTGGGGTTGAATCTTCTGCTAAGTTTGAGGTGTTTTGTTCAATAGATGAGGATCATTAGTCACATTCCGGCTGTCTTGGCAGCTATTCCTCAGCCACATTGTCACAGAAAAGATTAGTGGTGTGATATGAATTGTGGCCATACATACTGAAAACCAATCTGTAAAAGATGCCATTGCTCAGAGGGGTAATTCTTGTTCCCTGGAGCTCAAATGTCAGTGGTTCTGCTTCCTTGGAGGGAGGAACATGAGGTCATGAGAAAAGTGACTTCACTTTTAAAACATGAGGGGAAAAAACACAAAAATGATGAAATAATTCAGGTGTTAGCTGGATAGAGGAACAACCCAAATCCCTCCCTATCTTATTTTGCAGAACACAGCATGTTTGTGCACTGCTGGAGCCTGTTGCATGCATTCTGATTCAGTATGCAAATGGAGATCCCTCTCTTGTGGCTAAATCCCAGCCGGCTGCAAATGTTAATGGGGTGTCATGTTAGCGCGGAGAAAGTGCTCCAGGTTAACGGTTTCTCTCAATTCTCAGCATGCAGTCCTCACACACTACACAACCACAGCATTCAAACGGGGTTTACCAAATAGCGCTTAATGTTCCGTGAACATGGAAGAGTGTAATGAATCACAAAGTGATTCAAATCAAACAGCAGGGAAGCTGTGTGGCACACTTTGAAGCATATTTTTGTCATCCTCCCCCCTGTATTAATCTCTTATCTGTGGGTGCAAGCAGCTCCAACCACCGAGACCTATCTCTCCGTGCATAAATCTTTAATCACACACCCTCCACCTAGGTCATCAAGCATTTTATCTGCCGGAAACATGGTAGCAGGCAAAGAGAAATATTGACCCCCCCTCTCCCTTTCACTGGGGCATCATACTCCCTCAAAACCATCACTTACACTGGAATCCAATCCACCAGTCGGCTAAAGGATAATTCATCTGGGCCAGTTAAGAGCTAGTTTGGTTTACACGTTCCCATGACGCCCACGGCTGCTCTGTTGCAGATTAATTGCTGGTTTTATTAAGTGAGCTGGTAGTACAGTGCTTTGTCGAGTGACTGATGATAAAGCACCTAATTCATACATGTACAGTAGATTTCCAAATGAATGTGGAACACAGATTCAAAAAAACATTTTGGCCCTCTAATGTTCTGTTTCAGGTCCTAAAACATAGATAATCTTACCATCTTCATATGTTGCCTACGTTTATGAATGGCTTATGAGCATGATTCTAAAAGGAAGACATGTTCAGTGTGTTTAAGGAAATGATGCTTTATAGCCCCGCCAGATGTAAAAATCTAGTTAAATACAATAACTTCTAATATTTCTCTATATCAGGGATTGGTGTTCAGCACTACCCTCCCATATAACTCCATTTTTGTTTCTGTTTTGGGAGTTTTATAACAGTGTATTCATAGTACGTGTATCAGGGAGGTAGCATGCACTTTTGGCAACAAAAGTAATGTATTTGTTCATGCATAGTCCATATAAAATAAAACATGAAATATTTCCATATTTGGTGTAATGCAAATGTTTTATGATCATTTCTGAATCTTTGTCTACATCTTTATCAAGTACGTTTGTGACAAAGAAGTGTCACTGCCTCAACACATTTCTACATCCGAGTTGGGGGAGGGGGGGGGGGGGGGGGGGGGGGGGGGGTGATCAACACGATACTTATACCATGATACAATATTATTGCAATTTTTAAAATATTGCAACATTCATAAAAATATTGCAATATTGGGCACTAGTGGCAGAAAATCGATATTGGTAATGTTTGGTAATTTGTAATATTTAATGTTAATATTTAATTTTCATATTATGAATTGAGCCGATAGGCTGCTTTTCAAATGCTATAAATTTGAATAAGACACCCCAGAATTACCCATCAAAATTTCCCCAAAGAGCGTTGTGTGGAATAAATCATGTTATTTTCGGTAGTTAGAAAGAACATTGATATAGGAAAATGGGTCAATTTGACCCGAGGACAACATGAGGGTTAAACCAAAACTCAAATAAGAAAAGGTAAGACTTGTGTGTGCCTGCCTGGGCAGCGTGGCCTGGCAGCCGGTTTAATGACTAAAGACTACTACTACTAAAAAAGTAGAGAAGTCTAAGTCTAAGTCTAAAGACTAAGCGACAATAGCAGCTGCTAACTTCAGAATATTGCCGTTTGTTGGAGCAGTGTGCAAGCTCCTTTACACTGCAGTAATGTCAGTCAGTCCCTCCAGAAAAACGCGATTATGCGATTGCATACGCCGCACTTTTGTCGCATTAATTGCAGATTTCCGTGGAAAATACGGCGGGGCTTACCTGATTTCCTAATCCCTGCATTTGTGTTGCAAAAATGTCACAAATATCTTAGCAGAAAGTAGAAAAATGGTGTGTTTCCTTCACACAAGAGCAGCCATTTTCCCCTGTCGGGAACGTTATGAAGTGACGTAATCACGCGACAAGACAAACACATCTCATTTTTATCAAACCGCAGTTTTTGCAAGTTCCCGCAGTGTCATCGCAGAAAATTGCATAACTATCCCACGTATTCCATCGCATTTTTTTAAGAAAATGTGCCGCATAATGAAAGATTTTTTGCAACAATCGCAACAGAAACGGGATTTTTTCTGGAAGGACTGTAAAGTGCAGATGACCATATAAGGCATCTGTCACATAGTGATGTCAGAAAAGACAGTTGGAAGCGGAGTGTTCAGAACAATCTGAAATCTGATGTTTTTGCTCACAGAGATTATTTTTACATATGTTTACCTCATTATTTGAATTGGTCATGTTTAATATGAACATTAGACAATGTTAAATTATAGCAATGACAGAAATTAAGGAAAAGCCTTATCGGTCCCCTTTAACCTGTTATAAAGTTATCCAGTTTTTCACAAGAAAAATAAGAAAATAAAAATAATTTGATGTAACACACATGTATTTTCTGCTTTCTGGTAATCATCTTGGGACCCTTCGGATTTCTCATGTGACTGTGACTGTGTGTGTGTGTGTGTGTGTGTGTGTGTGTGTGTTTAGGGGCTACATCAACCATGATCACATTCACTGATCTAACACACATTGATATTACATATTCAAATTCAAGCTTTGGCAGAATGTTTCATTATTCTCAAATAAATTATTTTCTATCCATCCTTTTGTTTTTCCATATTTTATGTGACACATATTGAACTTTCCAGGCATGTTTCCAATATTTCATACTATCCTTTATACCCAGGGATGACATTGAAATGTCTTTCGTCATTCTAGACAATATTTAAGCAATGCATGAAAATTTAAAAAGTAATATCCTGAGTTATGGTGCCAGGCTTGTAATTTCCATAAATTCCAGCTCTTCCACTTTTGTCCTAATGAGCTTTTGTTTTACATTTTATAAAAGCATGAAATATGCAGCCCCTTCTCATATATTTAGCACATTTTTGGTCCTATTTTTGGTCATCCATAATACATCCTTGTCATTTATTCATAAAGAATAAGAAGGTTTTCAGTCACAATTACATCTGCTGTAATTGTTCTGAACTTTTTCCATGTTAAAAAGTCCGCGAGGAAAGGCAAAACGGTGTTTGTGTGTGTGTGTGTGGGAAGGGGTGGGGGGGCTTTCTGTGCATTCTAATATAACACAAGTTTTTTATTGAGGCATACAGCTGATGGAAGTTTGATGAACTTAAATGTTGAGGACGGCTTGCTGTGATTTGACTGAGGGAAGTATCACTTTCTGTGTGTGAGCATATGTGTGTGTGTGTGTGTGGGAGTGTGCGATGTGAAGTAACCTGCATTGATATGGTGTACGGTGGAGGAGGTGGCTGATTCAGAGAGATGTCCGCAGGAAGGCAGAAACAGAATTGTAATGATGCTGCATGTGGTGCCAAAGGCCAGAACACCAAAATACCCAAATTAGTTTTTTCTCTTCGCCAACATGATTCAAAAGAAGTAAGTAAAGAGAAACAACAGTGCAGATGAAAAAAACACCCGAACGGTGCTGTGA
>NC_048416.1:2129348-2171436 GCF_013103735.1 Etheostoma cragini
ACACACATTATAATGGGGGTAAAACTGGGAGTATCAAACATTTTCCTGCATTCTGAGGGAATTTGAATGCAACACAGTGCCTGTTTTCCGTCAGATGGTTGATAGATCTCGACATTTCCGAATGCACTTGAAGGCAGCTTTATTTCCTGGAGAGAGATAGAGAGAGAGAAAGAAAAGAGACAAGCGCTGCATGGTGTAGATGGTGCAGTCCACTGTAGGGGTGTATTAGATCGTTATAATGTATAATAATATATTTACAAGTAAGAAGGATGTATTCATGATTGGAACCCCCATGAACGGTTATCTGTACCTCTTTTGGGTAGTGTTTTTTTTTTCATATCAAATCTACATCTTCTTAATATTGGGGGGGGGGGACATATGTCCTTGCATCTACCCAAATCTACGCCTATATAGTTTCATCTTGTTTGATATTGCTGAGCAGGATGCCAAGGCCCAGGAGGTGTGGACTCTGCTAATTAGCTGCCTGTTCAGGTCAAAAAGTGAACAACAAATAAAGACACGGACACGACTACTAGGTGGATCAGTTTGACCTGAAGCGAGCAGGTTGTTTTGTCTTATTAAGCACAGATTCGGGCTTTGTTTAATCAGTTTTTCTTCTTTGAAACAATAATGGAGGGCACTTGTGTTTGCTGCCTCATTGTTTTTAAAAAAAACACAGAGATCGGGCTCTTTCACAGTCCTGCTTCCGGCTTTCACATTATTGCTTCATCAAACGAATTTAAAGTAGAGCAGTGTCGGCAAAGAAGCAAAAATACTTAAAACAATTGTAATCTCCCAGTAGCTAGTGATATTTTTCATTCCTTAGGTTGGTTGTAGGCTTAAACTATGTTCATTTCATTTATTGTCTCTACAAAGTGACAGTGCACGGCTCATTTTGCCCTGGAGAGGAAGCCAAGGAGTCCCACGTGCTGTGACTACACTAGTAGTTGATGTATAATTTATGCTCATAATGAACAGCTTTTAACATATTCTATATCTTAATACAACTTGTTTTTTCCCCCGTGGTCCCATCATTAAACTTGCATAGTGATAACTCAGTAATTGGTACTGGGAAACTAAGAGGCACGCAGTGTATTTGTAGCTGCCCCTTGTTCCCTTCCCTTGACTTGGAGTCCCCAAGCTTGTTAAAGCTGTTTGGGGGTGGGGGACTCTTCAGCCCCTGCTGGAGTCTTGCAACAGAACCTTCATTTCTGAGAGATGCAGCAGCAAAAGCTAGTCTGCGACGGCTGTGCGGTGATCGATGTGTTTTAAAGAAGCCGTTCCAAGACCTTGACACCTATGAAAGGCGCGTCTGTTCTGCGTGTTGAATTGTCTGGCCAACTGGTTTAGGGTATTGATTGAAAGCGGGTCATAATTTAAAGGCGTCACCTTGGACCGAGATTGTATGATGGGGAAATTTACATCTAAATTGCTCCTGGCCTTGCACCTTGTCTCGCTTGGTTTAGTTGGAGAACAGTGGCCATCAGGACACAAAAATGGACTAATTAACCACTAACTGTCTGATAGAAAGGTGCTCTTCTAGCTATTAAGCTCAAGGTAGGTGAAGTGAAACCAGCTCAGAACAAAACTGCACGGGGATGACAAGGAATATAAAAAGGAGGCAGGGAGGAGGAAGAGCGCTGAGCCTTAAAGCAAAGAGAAGAAGCAGGAAGCTTACTCCCAAGTGATCTGTCAGTCAAAAAGAAGGCTTTATTTAGACGCTCTGATTTTTATTATTTGTGAGAGACTCTACGGGCAATCGTTTTCCTGTCGAATCCTTCACTTTTTCCTCACCGCAGTGGAACTTCTGTAATGAAAGGCATTCATCATCTGCAAAATGACAAAAGTGCACACGAAAGTGTCTGTTTACCCGGAGATAATTGCTAAATCCCCATCTTTTGCCTCCACCAGCCGCGCTTACCCCACCTCATGGTGCTATTGACAGTTTAATAATTTTGCCCCTGCAGCCTGAAATGAGCTCGATCTTATCTGCCAGGACTCCTTTGTCCATATTGATTTAAGATATTAAGCCTGTCAGTATGCATTCAAAAGGTGCCGTGTGACAGTTTTATTGCCTGTTTCACTCATTAGACTCCACAGTGAGCGGAGAGTTAGCCCAAGCTGTTCTGGGTCCAAATCCCCAGTACTTATTCATTATCCAGACTGTCACTCTGTTGCATCTCCTGCTAGTTTAACTTCCCTCTGTGCAGCTTTGTTTCAGAGGATTTTATTGTTTGAAGATCTCAAAGAGACAAATCCTCAAACCAATGGAAAGATTCACTTTTCATATTAAGACAAACCCTCCGTCTTGGCAAAAGCCTTTCCTGTGTCTTTTGACACGCTTGTAATCGAGACTTTTTTCTGATATCCATCCCCATTCACAGTCCAAGTCCTCGCACCCCCGAATTAATCTCGCCGCCTCCGTCCCTTTATCCTCCGCATCCCGACCAGAGGCAGCTGAAGCTGGCAGACTCCCCTGACATTTGTTTAGCACGCCATCCATCAAGGCCCTTGTCTCTGACGCCTCTCAGGCAGCAGATCCTGCAGACAACTCCAAGATGCCGCTTGGCACGTTACTGCTGCAGCCGCCACTGACGCTTTCAACTGCCACATGGGACGGAGAGAGAGAGAGAGGGAGAGAGAGAGAGGGAGGAAGCACCGAGGAGTGGGAGCTCCTCTTTGTATTTAAACATCAGATGGTTGTGCCCTATTTATGTCGGTGTGCATCGTTTTGGAGGAGTGATTTGGGAATAAGCTGGAAATGTATACCTTGTGTAGAAAAACTGCATATTCCACTGGACCTTTTTTTTTTTTACACTGAATTGTGATAACTGCATAAATTTGAGTACTTCCCTCTTTTGTGAAGGTGTCATTAAACGTCCCACATGTTAAAGTGGACTTGCTTTGACGAATAAATTGTATTAAAATTAACATTTTGCCAAAGTTATTCCAAAAGTTTTATTTAATTGTAGTCCCAAATTCGGTCGTGTCCCGTCCCTGGAAGTTATTGTTTTGGGGTAGATTCACATTTTCTGGTTGTTTTTTTCATTTCCTGTTTTATTTTGATGGGTTCCCTCCAGTGTAAGCGTATTAACCTTTCTAAATAGACTTTGGCTTTTTACGTACCTGAGTTGGTGGGTCCATCTTTCTGTGTGCGTGATGAACTCAACTTTTAATCATGGGTCTTACAAAGACCAATAAAGGAAGGAGGTCTAAATACAACGGATTTGACTTCTACTGGGCTACACAGGCCAGGGCATTTTGGACATAGACGTCTGAGCCTCTCCACATACTGGGCTGGAAACAAATTGAAAGTTTTTATCTTTATAACCTCCCACCGTCATCATTTCCTTTCATACCACCACTTTTATCTTCAAAGACTATGAGATGTAATCCAATTATTATTCACATGTCTAAGGTGTGGATGGAGGACTTTTAAAAATGGCTTTTGATACTTCTGTCATTTGTGAATAATAACATAAAACTGAATTTTTTTTTTATTATAAAGCAGGTCGAGGTGCTATAAAAATACTGTGAAGAATCAAAACCCTCAATCCACAGAGAAATGCTCAGAGCCCGTTTTAAGAACCTGCCTTTAAACGAGTTGTTGTATATACTATATGTATGTACAGTATGTATGTATGTAGGCCTACTGTATGTACTGAATATATGCACTGTATGTAGGCTACTGTATGTACAGAGGCGGACTTACCATTAGGCAAAGGTGGGCAATTGCCTTAGGCCCCAAGCTACCAAGGGCCCCGTAAAACGCCTCATAAACTTATGGTTACGATTTGTTGTCTTACTTTTCACCAATTATTTATATCTCCAAACATTGATACGCTAAAGTGCTATCCGTTTGTTTAATTCATGATGAGAAACTCCCCCCGGTCTACACTACATTGGACTATTCCGTTATCCTCCTGGTGTTTGTAAACAAATAGCTCAGCATGCGCTAAGCTGGAGGCTACAGACGGTTGGAAAATGAAGCGAAGCTACCGAAGTGGTTCTGAAAAAAGGAAGAAGCGGGAAGAAAGCAGAACGTTTTTAGCAAAACTTCCAAAGGTAACTACCTTTTTCACGACGGCTACTGACAACACTAACATTAACGTTACTAAAGAGCAGCAAGAAGCCGGTGCTTGCGCTAGCAATGCTAACACTGAGGAGCTACCCAGCGGCGGCGTCAGCCCAGGTTGCGCTAGCAGTGCTAACTCTGATGAAGCGTAGTGTCAGCCCAGGTTGCGCTAGCAATGCTAACACTGATGAAGAGTAGTGTCAGCCCAGGTTGCTCCAGCAATGCGGGGGCTACGTACAAGACAACCTTACAGGATCTTTCGAATGGAGATGGTTACGGAACTGCTGCTTTCACTGTCCATGATGATAACTATGGCAATGACAAAGATGGTGACACACATAATACTTAGCAACTAGACCCTGTGAGTAGCAGTCACCCTATCACTGTGTTATGATTGAAGATGATCCAGCACTCTGGTCAAAACAGCTGTCAGAAAGAGAGCACGTCTTTCTCTGATAAATAAGGACTGAAAAGGGGTAGAACAAGGGTTGTGGAGGGCCCCATGCCTGTGTTTGCCCTAGGCCTTAAAATGGCTAAATCCGCCCCTGTACATGTATGTACTGTATTCAAATATGTATGTATGTATGTATGTACTGTATCCCGGCTGCAATGACTCCGAGGTCGCAGAAACTTCAGGTATTAACCTAATAAATTAGCATAATATTGGACCTTGAAAAGCCAGTTTGAACTACTGTTGTATCTCTATTTTTTTAAACTTTTAGTACAGATGTACTTCTGACAGCCTTGCTGTGACATTGTGATAGTAATGTAGAATCATGTTCTCACAATAAAACAAGAAAGAATGGTTCTTTGTAAAAGATGTCCTTGAGTTATCGTCACACAAAACTGCCATTCATACGCCATCACTTTTGCAGCAGCTGAGGCTGTCCTTGATCAGACTCAGTTCTAACCGGGTAGTCCTTATCTCACACCTCACTGGGATTCTTTCATATTTAAATAATTTCTTCAGGGTGTTTGTTCTTTGATTTGGTTGCGTACGGCTTCATCAGAGCAATTAAACATCCTTGTCACCTTAATTTTGCCTCCACTGGCTTACATCTGCACCTTTCAAAGGAGCTCTGGGAAACCAATTATTTATCATCTTTGTAAACAGAAATGTTGTTTCATCATCTTAAATCTTACTTTTTTTTTCTAATATCATATTCATAGTAAAAGCATGCTGAAACACATTGAACTCCTAACAGATCTCATCTTGTGCAACAACAAAAAAAATGTGCTTGTGCTTTTTTGGTTCTCGGTGTGAAAGTGTAGCCTGGAGTGGTGGGTAACTTTCTGTTGACCGAACTGATCTTTGAGCACTACAGCTATGGTGGATTACTTGAATGTGCATGAAAAGGACTCCTTTTTAGAGCACAAATTTATTTTTTGACTTCAGCCACATACATACATAATGATCACATGCTCATTACGGCGGCAGAATCTGCTGCTTTTGAGTGTTTCCTGTGTTTAGCATGCAGAGGATGCAGCTGAATCTTTTTGTGTGAAGGCTTCTGGTTTTTGAAAATTAAACAAAAGTGGCGTTGCAGCTCTTTCTCCCTGCTCATCCAGACTCCTGTCCTGTCTCTGCTGATTTCCTGCCAGGTTCGGATCTGCAGGTTTGCCAAACCAAAGGCCCGACCTGCTGTTCCAAGAAAATGGAGGAGCGGTATCAGGTGGCGGCACGCAGCAACATGGAGTCTGGTCTGCAAGTCGTCAGTGCTCAACTTAAACGTCTTATCATCCACAACGCCGCCATATTCCAAGGTAAGCAGTGAGCACAGTTTGTTTCAAACAGGCAAGATGTGTTTTTTTTTTGCGTCACAGTCAGTACCCACTTCCTTGGCTCCACATCCCTATTCACATCAGCAGCTCACTCCTTCAGACGGTGAGTCACGTACAAATAAATCAGTAACATAATTCACGCAGACAGGGATGAGACGCCCAGCTGCTGTTCAACTAAATGTTAGAATGGCAGAGACGTGTGGTTAAAGTGACTTTCGATGTAGTGTGGTTGTCGGGGCCAGACATGTTGTTCCAGAAAGTGACAGCCTCCTGAGATTTTGGCGCACTGCAGTCAGTGATGACAGTTATTCACAGAGTGGAAAACGCCAGTCAGCAGTGGTTCTGGGTAGCACTCATAGATGAGAGAGGTCGGAGGAAACAGCCTGTGTAAGAGTGGTTTTAGCTAACAGATGTATGCACAATATCAGCTCAGTGCAATGTAAACAATGTACGCATCGCATCGTCCAACTTGGAGGTTCAACTGCTGTCAGCTGAAAACACGAGGATGAAGGTACAAGGAGGCAGGTGACTGCTGAAAGTGAACGACTGAACAGTTAAATGACACCTGGTCTAACAATGCTGGAAGCAGATCAGCAGGAAGAGCGTGACAGCAGCATGAAATCAGCATTACCTTGCTGAGTTGTTGCTTTTAAGAACTGAGACCGCTCCGAGCTACTATCTCTCTTTTTCCTCTTTTTCCTCATTCTTGGTTAAACCAAAGTTTCTCAAAGGTGTTTGAGAAAACCATCTATCAAGCAGCAACAAAGACCTTAAATAGGGTCAAATAATTCGACATCTTGGGAACTATATACTCAGAGTGAGATGAGGAGATTGATACCACTTTAAAATCTGTAAGGTAAATATGAATCTACACCCAACAGCTGGTTAACCACCCCACCCTCCCCATCTTTGGAGTCTTTAGAGATGCTTGTGAGGAATATTTTGAACCTTTGGACTGGGATGACCAGACATCTCAAATAAATGAGCAGTTGTCCCCGAACCCTGAATATTTGTCCCAAAAATTAGACTGAACAATAGATTAGATTTGATCTTTGTTTACCTTTTTTCTTCTTCTTCTAGTCCGTGGAAATGGCAATGACAGTAGTCTTTGCTCATTGGCGCCACCTCTGTTCAGGAGAAGACTTTAACTAGTGGGACTGTCACTCCCCGATGTGAGTCGAGTGCCGATCTGAGTCGTGCGTGCGTCACTTTGCGACAAGTAGCATACAAGATGCTAATGAGAGACTTCTGTAATGTCAATAGAGTAAAAATTAAAATACTTAACAAAGTTGGTTCACTGCTGGCTACAAGTTAGCATCAAACACAACAAAGGCTGTTAGTGGAATGGTGTTTAGTTAGCGCTAACGTTAGCAATCAAACAAACCATAGATAGCTACAACGTTTTAGAAATGACTGCTAGCTTAGCTACAAGCTAGCAATAAAACACAACAAAGGCTGTCACTCGAATGGTGTTTTGAACGTTAGCAATCAAAGAATCATAGAGAGATACAACGTTTCTGAAATGATTTCCATCTTCATTTATTGTTTGTAAGTAGAAGTTTATTATTTCATGGATTTTTACAAATTTCAGAATGACACTTTATGTTGTAAATGATGCGTGACTCGGATCTGCTCTCGAGTCACATCGGGGAGTGACAGCGACCACCACGCGGGAGTATAAACAGTTACGGCGCTCTCATGACGTCACGTTTGCGCCCGCCAGCTTGGCTGCGTCTACGGTACAACGTCCTAAACAAGAGCTATGGACAAAAATGGATGTTCGGCCAGCCCAGTATGCTCTGGTAGACTATCGTCCCCCAGAAAGAGAATGGATTCCCCAAAAATATACATTGTTAAAGTAAAGTAAAAAAAAAAAAGCTATTATTGTTATCATGGCTACATGATTAAAAGCATGTAGCCATAATTAAAAAAAAAAGTCTGTCCAACACATCTTTGCCCACTTGTCCACTTTACTTTCTACCACACAGCAAAGATAACGTCACATTGGCTCACTTTAAACCAAAACTTTATTTTTAAGTGATGCTTGTCAACTTGAACTGGGTTGCACAACTTTTCTTCCACAGGGGAGCCATATTAGCAACAGCTGTTTTGAAATAGCCTTTCAAGTTTAATGTTCAGCTTTTGTTACCATGCTACACGGGGCTTTTCAGTCCAGCGCGCCAGCTCTGTTTACTGTCTCTGGGTTTCCACTTGAAGTGAGATGTGCAGACTCACTAGGCCAACATTTATTTGAGAGCCCACACTCATGGGTTGTGAAACGCAGCACCATCTTGACATGCCAATTAAAACTTGAGGTTTAATAGGGACCGTGGGGTTGGCTTGACTTGGTTGTTACACACTAACTATGTTAGAGACTGCTGCTGTGGTTTGGCTGCACTTTCCTAGAAGGGGTTCAATGCTAATTGCTTTAGCATAGGGCTTGAGAGAATTCCCCAAACAGCCCCTGGACTGAAATCCTTTAAAACATCCTGGTCTTATCTGTTTCCCTCTTCTTCATTTTTATCCTCCTTCTCTTCTACTTTTTGCTTCTCTCTTTCTCTCTCTGATCTTGTCATCTTCTTTCTCCATCTCTGTCTCGCTCAATCTACTTGACTTTTCTTTCTCCTTCTATCTCCCCCCCGTCTGTCTCTTCCTCTCACATTCGTGCTACACTGTTGGGAATTGAGTGCATGCCTTGTTTGCAATCTTCTTTGCGGCTTTCTCGCTCTCTCTTTTCTTATGCGCTCCCTTCTGCCAGAGATCAAAGGGCTTCCCCTCTCCACTCCTCCATCTTCGTCTCTGACTGCTCTCTCTATCCCTGCATCCCCCTCTCCTTCCAGCTCCACCTGCCCCACTCTGCTTTCCCAAGCCTCAGACTAGACAAGAGGTTTTCGCCCTTTTGAAGTCAACTTCTCCAAACAATAGAAAAAGTAATGGCTCTGTCTATCTTTGACTTTTAAGCAGCAAGATGACAGGCTGCTTTAACATAAGGCTTCTTCAAGATCAATACCAGGAAATAGGTAGGGCATTAGGAATTTCTAATGATGCGTGGCGCAGAAGGGCTCATATGCCATATGCCAATCTAATGAGCCTGAACTGATCTCTTTACAGTAAACCAGAGAAATAATGTAATGGATAAACTGCAGCATCCACTCTGATATGTAACAGAGTCTTGGATTACATTTTGATTCACATAAGCGAGATCATAACATCATCTTCCCCCGCGTGCTGGAACACTCTTAGTGGCCTGATGTTGTCAATTTAGTTCAAAATGAGAATCTGTAAACCTGTGCAGGATGCATCGCGCAATCGAATCTTTCAAATGAGAGGATGATCTTATCCATGCTGAGAATTTAATTTAGAAAATAAATGATCTAGTCCAATTATTTCTCAAGAGTGTATTAAGAAGGGATGCTGCACGTCATTGAGCAGCCTAGAGATGACTTGATACATGAAATGTATTACAGAGTTTTAGTCTAAGCAAATAGGACAGTGGTGAGGCAACAATAGAGCAAGTAAAGGGGCACTACACCAATTTTACACATTAGTCACAGTGTCGGGAGCTACTTGAGAGACGTAATAATTACATATGTAATAAAACATGTAGAAATAGAAACCGAAACATTGCTGTTTAATGAGAAACCAGCCTACACTTTGGATAATGTTAAAGATAGTGAACGATACCCGTCACAAAGAATTTACTTTTTATTGTAAGCATGCAACCTCAAATTTCATACCTGTCTCCTAGAAATCATATTTACATACTTCGTATTTGTTTGGGCACTATAACGTTTTTTGAAAGAAATGTTATTACTGCCTGGCTTATTTTTACTGGCAACATTTTGAAGTGTGGGTGGGCGCACAAGAGACCAAGACCACCATCGTTCCCGAACCTCAACCAAGTGCCTAAACATAACCATTATAAGGTTTAATGATGCTGTAGATGCAATGAGGGAATATTGTAGGAAAACTAATTAAAAACATTGTTAGTATGCACAAATATGTGCAGTATCAACTTTACTTGAAAACATTCCCTTATTATGTCGATACAAATATTGCAGAGCATGCATTTGCTGTAGCATATTGGCTTTAAATAAATTGACTGCTGGGGCAACCTCGAAGAGCGTGCGCCCCACGTAGGCGAAGTCCTTTGCAGCGGCCCGGGGTTCGAGTCTGGCCTGCGGTACTTTGCTGGGTGTCGTCTTTCCTGTCTGTCCACTGTTACTAAAAAGTAAAGCAATAATGCTCCCCCAAAGAAATCTTTAAAATGAAAAAATATTAATTTTATTGAGTTTTATCTGAAATGCAGAAGGTATCCAATTTACCATCATATAAAAGAGACATTTTAGTTTTGCTTACCTTAAAGATAATTATTGAATTGTCCGCAGTTTGATTAGTTACTTAATTTATTGTTTGAGCACTCCAGTATGTAAACAGACAAACAATGCAAAGAAGTGAAGCGTCGGTGTGTGTATGTATGTACATGTGTCAATAAATGTGTGTGTATATACTTGATATGTGTATATGTTTATATATGTGTACTGCATGCATGTATGTATGTATGTATGTATGCATGTATGTATGTACTGTATGTGTGAATGTATGAACCCAACTCCCAACTCTACTCTACGAGGCTGGAACAAGTCCTAAACTATGTTTTTACACTGTGGCTCAGCTGATTTAAGCACAGATGTATGCTTATGCTAGGATTAAAGCCTACTGCACATCCCACATCATCCTCTCTACCTCACCCATGTCCTCTGTCTGTATCCTCTGTATAACTGCCCCGCGAAGCGTGAACTCATTCAAAACCATCTTCTGGCATTCTGGGTGTTTGGCAGCTCTAATTGTTGTTATTTCCCTGGCGATGTTTCCTTCAGAGTGGCACTGCTGCTGTTGCTCAGCCTGAGCCTGCAGATTAGAAATTAGATTATCCTCCTCTGTTAATGAGACGCGCTTTTATTTAACGTTTTTAAAATGATTTGTTGAGGTTATTATTGTGTAAGAGCTGAAAGCCACCCGTGGCTGTGTAGCAGGGCAGGCAAGATCTGGGGAACCTTTTGTTGTGCGGTGCTTGTGCAAAATGACACATCATAACATGAGCCTCTCCTCCGCTGGTGGAGAGAACAAGAACGGTTTCATCACAGAGCCCTGCTCCTCTGCTCTGTCTTTACCCAGAGGGGAGTAACACTCAAGTCCAAAGAGCAGACCCAATTAATAAACATGAGAGGACAGGGTTGGCCCGATTGCTTGTATAGTCAAATATGTGGGGAGGCAAGTTGAGCTGCTGAGCTGTGTGTGTGTGTGTGTTTGCAGATATCAGAGAGTCTGTGTGATATCTGCTGAAAAAAGTGGGACATCCAGCCTGGTGCTCCTGGAATGACTCAATGAGTCCATAGAAGGCTGGCTCAGTGGGGTGTTTGAAAACAGGTCTGACTTGGACTACTTTTGAGCAGCATGAGGGCGATCTGTATGTGGCTTCACTCGTTGCTGCGAGGCAGGGGAGCTTTCTCCACTTTACTCTGAACTCACAGGAGCCAGCTATGCAAATGAGCGGCAGTTTGGGGAAGGAGCTTGAAAGGATGCTCACATATTTCTTATCACATGTAAAGACAACGGGCAACCCGCAATGTGCACTGCTCGACAAAGTTGCAGAATATCTGTGAAAAAGTTTACTCAACAAAAGTGTGAATACATGTTCTTTTGTGTCCTTGAGTTCCTCACACCTCATTCCTAGTGGGCCAAGAAATTAGCATCTCATTAGCAGTCTCAAAAAAAATTCTATCGACTTCCTCTGCTTCTTCTGGACGGGTTTTAATTACTCTAAGTGTATAAAGAATTGGAATGGCAGACCCCCTGTGGCCCCAATGGAGGGGGTTGTTGACCTTGGGAAGAGTTTGCCCTCATTTGTCTCCGATAGTGCTGAATGGACATTCGCCGTGGCAGTAACCCAAATGAGATGTGGCAGGAGGTGAACGATGCAGAACCCGGCAGGCCCGAGCTGCCTTTCCATTCAGCAGCCAATAATCAAAATCAGATCTCGCTGCCCTCTGCATGCAATCGCTGTCTCCTGCTCGTTAGCCATCGATTCAAAGTGCTGCGGGCGTCTGGCCTTAGCAGACCTGTCCTCTGTTCTCTTCCCATCATCTGCTTTCCAATAATCATCCCCTGCCTCACGCTCTCCATGGAGTCATTTTGTCTTCTGGAGAAGTTTTCCCAGAGTAATCCAATAAGACTGAGGACTGGTGGGTTGTATGCCTGCTGCGAGATGTCTGCGCTTGTTTACTCGCTGCTTCGGGCTAATCTAATAACTTAATGATGAGGAGAGGCAGTTTTGCAATGTCCAATGGGTTCCTTTGAGCATCGTTTACCAGACACGATGGGATTTACCAGCCATTACCACATCTTCTTCTATCAACTTGTAATTTGATTTTAACATAATTGCTGTGTTTTATCATTAGGCGTCACTTCTTGGTCCACTTCTAATGAGGTTTTCGGGACTTTCCTTGCACTCTGCTGGGCTGGCAAACTGTTGTACAGATTTATACTTAATTAAAGCGGTGTTATACTGAGAAGCGCTGTCTGCTTGAGTTCTGAGTTTCTCTTGATGCTCTGGAGCCAGAAAGGGGAAACTAAGAGGGTATCTTTGCAGTAAACAACCTGAGAGAATATTTGAGTGTTAGTCAGCCCTGAGGAAGAAACATTAGCTGTAGCAGTTATAGACACAAGAACCAAAACATCCAGACACAGCAAACACACCCGTGATGTCGCTCCCTCTCTTCTAAGTATTTTTTCTCATTATCCAGTCTGGTGATTGTATCTTTAATACGAAACTAGTGAATCACAAAAGGAAAACGCAAATGAGATGTTTGGGTGCAGTTTGCCACTGAATTAAGATGCCATGGTCTGCATGAAAATCTTGCACGTGTCAGGCAGGAGCCTAGTTCCAGACAGAAACAAATGACTCCTGCTACTTCACCTTTTTTTACCTTAAACTAGAAAAATGGGAAGCAGATAATGGAGTGAAAATGTGTTTTAATTTTTTTTATTGTAACACACATACTTCCATGTTGTTAAGTAATTATGTATAAGTTGCAGCCTCATAAAAGCCTCTAGGCTATTCCGCAAGAAGATATACTACAAAGATCTACTACTGCAATGAGCTAATAAATGTAGTATTGCTAAGGTGTATTGTATACCAGCAGTTATTTACTATCTTGTCTGAATAGGCCTCTTTCAAAGAGGGTATTTTGACATGTCATTGCAGGGAAACACAGGTGTAATAAATAACATTAATTATGACCCTGTTGCATTTGGCTGGTAATGTGCATGCTGGCACACTGGAATGGCTGTGACAAACTTAATACGACGACAGGATTGTGATTAATTTAATCAATTTATTAAAAATGGCTGCAGTGAAAAGGGCCTCTGGGTGTCTCCATTCTCACATGGTGGATTTCTCTTTTTGGTGAATTAGTATTTTCACCCAATTCTAAAGAAGCTCTATTTGGATGCAATTGGTCAAATCGGTGCTATTGTGAGCAAATTAGTTGTATTCCCGCTTAAAACGAGCGTTCTGGATCGGAAATATTTCCTATACAAGTTGCGCTCATAGGGAACCCAGAAACAGCGATAATGAGCTTTCCCTCCATTTTCTCGGAACTACATTTTTACATGTAACATGTTTGTTTCTAAGGATTCAGCCAGAGCAAAGGAGGTTTAAATTCCGGTATGTTGCTGGTCATTTGCCGCTGAACGCTGCCATAGCTCATTACCATAAAGTAGACCCACTTTCAACTTTCTGCTTGACGCTCTGGTCGCTCAACACCTTGATCCCAAAATGCGATGCCAACATATTTGCTGCTTCTTGCAGCTAGAAGCCGGCTTCCATCAAAACGAAATGATTTCCTGTAACTTTGAAGCTCAAGTATCCTCTTGAATTGCTATAGCCACAGTAGGTTTCCAGAGGGCTTAGGTGCTATGACGGGGGGTCGTGTATTTGTAGGGTTTGCGCGTAGGGGCTTCCTCCGAAAACGTTTGATTTTATATGACTAAAACCTACACATTTTCCCATAATTTTGGACTTTTATTACTACAATAGTCTTTATTTAGAGCTACACTGTGTAAGAATTTCTCCCGTCTAGCTTAGAGATCACATATTGCAATCAACTCACTCTCGCCATGCAGTTGAAAGTACGTATTGCAGCTAGAGTAGCCTACACGCTTCAAAAAGTGAAAGTCTACGAAAGGCTGTCTATCAGCTGTGGTTGCTGGAGTGCACACGCGCCACCCGACGGAAAGGAGGTAGAAAGAAAAAGAGTCTCAGCATCCGGAGGATAATTAACTAGTTGGGATTTGGTGTGAGCTCCAGTTTTCCCTCTTTTTTTCTGATGACGCTCGTCTCTCACTCTTTTCAATATCCGTTTTGTTTTTCTGGGCAAAGAAGAAGTTTGTCCTGTTCCTTAAATTAGGATTTTGAATATGTGTGGTCCTCCATGTTTTCCTTCTTCAAACTTGCCGGGGCTGGGAAGCGATGACACTCGTTAGCAGCAGCTGTGAGTCAAAAATGCGAAAGGTGGACCAGTACGTTGTGTATGTCCCTTACTGGCTAATGTATTTCACGATGGAGAATGAATGTGAAGAGTCTACCCTAGTTCATGCAAGCCTATGTGATAATAATTTCAAGCCAATAAGAATTCTTAAGTTTGTGACAGGACAACACTGATTTTGATAATGATCAACTACAGTGTTTCATATACATTCGACGTTAGAAAGAAAAAAGTGAAACATAATGCTCACTGATGATGCAACAGGTAAAGTTATCCTTAATATTCACAAAATAACATTGGTTAAACAAGGTTTATAGTTCAACTGTGATTTTCTCAAAGTCTTATCTGATCTATAGTCTTATGTCCCGGTTCTTTCATTACTAAAGATTCTTGTTATAAGTTATAATTTAAAAACACAACAACAAAAAAAACGGTTAGAACAAGATTTGAATTGATTCATATTTTAGTCATAGTCAAATACTGATGGAGCAGCAACAGTACAACAGCAAAAACACTACACACAACAATGTCTCTCTGGAAACTAATCTGAAATGTCAGTAAAATAAATAAGATTCCTGACATCAAAATACTGAGTGAAGTTTAGAAAGAATAAAGAACACAGACACCAGTCAGAACCGGTCTTCATGTCCTCGGTCCTCCTCCCTCTGCTGCTGTGATTCACTGCCTGCAGGTACCGCTAGCTGCCGGCTCAGCATGGAGCTAAGTTTACAAGAATATGCCAAAGTTTAAAAAGTAACAGTTACTACATACAACTCCTTCATAAAAATTCACTTTAAGCTCATGCACTGCGGTTGTTGGTTTTCCTGTCAACTCTCTACTGTATGCCTCACTTACCCCTTGTGCTGTCTTCCTGTCAAAATTGAAAATCAACACTGTTATTGACGCTTTTTAGCAATATTTTTAACTTTTTCTTACATTTTTTTTACTCCTTTTATTTCTATTTTTGTCACGTTTTTTTCAACGTTTTTACTACTACATTAAACTAAGTTAGTTATTTTAGTTTAGTTATTTTTGGAATTTATGGTCAATAAACCTCATTTATAGGAAATTATAACTAATGTTTGATTTAGTAAAGCAGAAATAAGGGATTATTTAGACTAAAATTTAAGGAAAGTATGTTGATGGATAATCACAGACTGGAATATGTTTTTTCTCAATACTATTTGGAAACCACTTCAATTTGATTTTCAAATGCTATAAAATTGAATAAGATGCCCCAAAATTAATGAAAGTAGAGATTTGCACTTGCCAAAGAGCGTTTCAATCATGTTATTTTGGGAAACTATAAAGAACATTGATATAGGAAAACGGGTCAGTTTGACCCGAGGACAACATGAGGGTTAAGTGACAAGCTAACGTTACCACCTAACGTAATAAGCTAACGTTACTGTAAAGCAGATATATCTGTCAGTCCCCGATGTGAGTCGAGTGCAGTTTTAAGTCTTGCATCCTCAGATTTAAATGGTTTACAACATATCTTGTCATACTAAAACTTGTGAAATCAATGCAATAAGAAACATTTCTCATTACAAACAGTAACAGAAGATGTAAATCATTTCAAAAAAACGTTTCAGCTATCTATGATTGTTTGATTGCTAACGCTAGCTCAAAACGGTGTTCAAGTGACAGCCTTTGATGTGTTTGATTGCTAGCTTGTAGCTAAGCTAGCAGTCATTTCAAAAACGTTTTAGCTATCTATGTTTGTTTGATTGCTAACGTTAGCTCAAAACGCCATTCAGCTGACAGCCTTTGTTGTGTTTGATGCTAACTTGTAGCCAGCAGTGAACCAACCTTTCTTAAGTAGGTCAATTTTTACTGTGTTGACATGAAAGAAGTCTCTCGTTAGCATCTCATATGCTACCTGTCGCAAAGTGAAGCATGCGCGACTTAAATCTGCACTCTACATTGGGGACCGACAGCATTTTAAACAGTTTTGCCTTTATCCATTATAGTATATAGTGTTGTTTTAAGTGCTTCCAGACATTGTTTTTCAGATTATTTTGGTGCCACAATTATGCATTCAGCATGACTCGCTAGTCTTCTACATTTTGCACTAGAAACTAGGCTAAAATGAATTAGACTAATAAATCTCCTAGTTACTGAAAAAGCAACTGGGCAGCAACAGGCCTTTCTCACGCTTTTTACTTGGCATAGCAGGTGTTACTAATAACATTAACGATGGCTCTGTTCTATGCAAGTGTACACTGAACGTGCCAGGGAGCATGCACAACACCAGGAACCTGAAATCAAAAAAATCAAAAGCAGCTTTAAGGAATTCAGCCATCGTTAATTTCATTACTTACACCTGTGCTTTGCCTACTTTGATGAGTCAATCTGAGGGATCTTCCTAGACCCAATTTGAAGAGGTGCCATACTGTATGCGGTCCCTTAGCCAAGGTTTTGACACTGAAATATCGCAGGTACTTGGGTGCAGGGCTAACTCACCTGGGGAAACCAAAGTAAAGGAGGTAAGTAACTGCTGTGCTTGTCTTTATTTAGCCCACATAGGGAGGCTTCTTCCTGGAAATCATTTCACTTTTTCTATAGCTAGATAAATCTTTATTTTCATTTTTACATGCTGTCATTTTTCATTGTCATTGTCTGGGGCTTTTCCAACAGTCTGTCTTATCTCTGCGGGCTTTATTTCTGTTGCCAGGCGCTCCCTGTCTCCACGGGAGGCCGCCTCAGCATCCTATCCCCGACAGGGCTGGCATCCTGCTTAAAGTACTACTGTGTCTCGCGTGCTTCACGCTACACCTTTTTAATCGTGCCTCTGTCTTTTGATTTGACCACACTCAAACCCCAAAATTTGAGACGTCTGCCTCTCTGCTGATAAAATGGCAGTCAGTCTGCACCCCATGGGGTGGATATTTGCATATGATTTCAGCTGTGGCTCTGGATATCTTCAATAGCCAAATTATTATCTCAGAAAGAAAAAAAGGCAACTCTTTCAGACTTTGGGACGTGGATCTTTTGCATTTCCACCATTATTCTTAAACAAAGGCTGATTTCTCCATGGAGATTAAGAGTCAGTGTATTACTTTTATATTCATTCTGAAAAGACCTGTGGAGGGGAGGACTGGTTAGCTATCTTTTGAGCTTGTTTAAAAAATAGAGGTGGAAAAGATAAGGGAAGAAAAAAAACGTAAAAATGTATGAATGCATCTTTTTGTCAGCGCTTGTTCTTTGTCTTTGCTTTGAATGTTTTCTTGTCAATAACAATGACTTAGTCCAGAAAAAAAACCTTTCATGGATTTCAATTGACGTTTTTACCCGTATAGCTGCAGCTTCAAACTAACCCCCAGATTTTCTTAAGCTTTAAGGCAAGAATCTGTGCTTTACTCTTCTTAGACTACATAAATGGATTTCAACCTCTCCGTTTTCAAAAATAACATCATGCACAGCTGTCAGTTTTCAGAAAAGTGTTTGGTTACACGTACCCAGGTATATATGCCGTCAATGCGGTCAAGAGCACGCCAAACCTGTAGGTGGCAGTGTATCGAGAAGCTCAAGCCCATGTTAGCCAATCAGAATCACTTCCTCTCTCTTCTCTTCCTCCCCTCCTTGCCTGCCTTAATCCAGGGGGTTAGCCTCTCTAAACAGAGTTCCTATGGCGCCATTTTGATGCTAATAAGCCATCTGCCGCCATTAGCATCCCATTGACTGCCATTCATTTTGGTGCCACTTTTACAGTGAATAACTTTACATCTGAAGATTTAAAAGACTCCATTTGTCTGTTTATTTCTAAAGAAACATAACAATATATAAAAGGCTCCGTCACCTTGTAGCTCACGTTATGGCTCTGTAGCAGACGTTTTTATAAAAATAGGCTAACAATTGTGTCATAACCACGCAACTTACCGTTGCATAGTTGACAGATCACCGTATTGCCAGGGGAAGTTCGCAGACAGTTTGGACTTACATCCGCTGTAAGTCTTACATTAACATAGGCACAGGCTAATTACTACTAATTAACATGCTAGTTAACATTAACATTGGCACAGGCTAATTACTGTTAACCAACATGCTAGTTAATGTTAGTAAATAAACCTAAACAGCTAATGGAAGTCCAAACTGTTTTCGAGCTTCTCCTGACAATACGGTGATTTGTCGACAGCAAGTCGCGTGGTTATGAAACAATCGTTTGCCTATTTTTATAAAAATGTCTGCTATGGAGTCATAACGTGAGCTACAAGGTAATAGAACCTTTTATACATTGTTGTGTTTCTTTAGAAATAAACAACGGACAAATAGAGTCTTTAGATGGAAAGTTATTCACTGTGAAAGTGATTGAGAAAATGAATGGGAGTCAATTGGATGCTAACTGCAGGTTGTGGCTTTGTAGCGTTAAAATGGCGCCATGGGAGCTACACTTAGAGGGGAGAAGCTTACCCCCTTGTTTTTCAGAGGCAAATTCTCTGTTTGCGTGGAAACGAAGGGCACAGACGAAGGGAAATGTTTCTGTTTGTCAAAATAACCGTGGACGTGTAAACAGGGCCTCAGACCAAAGACAACACTGCTCTCACAGATCTGCTTTGTTAGATTCACCATCAGCCTTTATGGCGACGTTAGATTCAGCTCTGGTGTCACCTCAGCGGAGCGTTTTCTGTTCCTTTGCCACCTACCCTGTCGTGTCCTTAATGCTGATGTGTCAAAACATTGCCGTGAGTGGGACGAGCGTGGCTCTTCGTGTTTGAGCCACATTTTAATGATGTGCCCTGTTGCATGCCTCTCGAGCTGAATTTCATCATAGAGGAAAAACAAACAAAAGTGTGGAGTGAGGATCAAAGTGTCATTTGAAATGCTATCATCAAACAGAGCTGGGGGGGACTGACAGCTCCTCCCAGCTCCAGCTGAGAGAAGGAGCCTTTGTTTCTTTCAACCGTCTGATGACTGGTGCATCGGCTGGGATGGAGAGAAGGGAGGAGTGGAGAGTAAAGGAGAGGAGGCGAGGGAAGAGGATAAGAGAGGAAAAGAGAGCAGGTGAGGAAAGAGGAAAAGAGAAGAAAGAGAATGAGAGGAGGCGAGGGAAGAGGATAAGAGAGGAAAGGAGAACAGGTGATGGAAAGAGGAAAGGAGAGGAGAGAGTAGAGTAAAGGAGAGGAGGCGAGGGGAAAGGACAAGAAAGGAAATGAGAGGAGGGTGGAGGTGAGGGGAAAGGAGAGGAAAGAGAGGGAGATGAAACCAAAGGAGAGGGGAGGAAAGGGAGAAGGAAGAAAGGAAATAAAATAAGCAGAACAGTGGGAAGGAAAGGGTGTTCGAGGAAAGGAAAGAAGAGAAAAAGGACAGGATGAAGAGTGAAAGCAGCATATTGACACAAACACAGCTCACACTGAGCTAATGAGCTCCTTTTAAATGAATCACCCAGCATCTCCATACATCATGTGGGACTTTTTTCCACTTAATGGTTGATACAAATCTGCTTTTCAGAAATGCCCACAGTTGTATTTAATCAAAGCCGTTTCTGCGAGCTAAATCAATGCAAACGCAAGATCACATTTGAACAGCCACATCTATTAATAAGACGTGTTGGAGAAAGTACACGTTTGTCTTCATACTCACCCAAATGGAGGCTATTCTTAGATGTTTCTATTTATCCTCACTCCAGGGCAGGCATATTCAGAATTAATCTAAAGCCTGTGCAGCTTGTGGCTGCAAAGGTTCCCTCTCCCGTTTACTAAAAGCTATCCCTCCCTCAATATGAAGTTATACGAGTTCAGCTCAGTGGGGGCAAACCCAGCGAGACCTGAAGGTGTTTGCTTGTCAATCTTTTTCTTTGTGCGCGGCGTTTGGCAGGGTGTGGCATGGGACACCTGCTCTAGAATTAATCTTCAAGGTCTCCTTTATGAAAACCCTCCTCCGCTTTGGAGAAGTGCCCTCTGTAGTCGGCTCACTTGTAGGTCTAAGTTGTTAGAGTCTAATTCAGGTTGGAGTTTCATTATATCAGCAGTGAGTTTCTCAGAATGGGAAGATTATGAGACAGCCGTCATAGCACTGAGACACGGCCCATTTATACCTGCTAATCCTCTATTATTTTACTACTGATCTTTCACCTCGCCACCCAACCAGCTTGCCCTTTTCCTCCTACCCCAACCATGCACTTATAGATCAAAGAGATGCATTTTTTATTTTGGCCTATGAAATATTGAAACACTTACGCAACACGTGCTCAGCCATGCAGAGAATAACCACCATGTCAGGGCAGGGTGGAGCAGGGCAAAGGGGCTGATCTTACATCTTTGGAATCTCATGGCTTATTTACAACTATATAAATATGTAACAATTAACCAGATTTACCTTTGCCTGACCCGGGCCACTGTCATTTATTCAGCGCCAGTGTGTACCCTTTCCTGACAAGCGACCTCTTGCTGTCTTGAGCAATAATTGTCTTGTAGCAAAGGTGAAAGTAGTGTGAGCCAGAGACCGTGGTTCCTGTATCCACCAGTCAACACTGCTTTCTTTTAACCACTTGTTTTCTTAACTTATACCAACAGTCACCTGAACTGACCCTGAACCTGGAGAGCTGGAGTGAAACTAGAATCTCCTGCATCAAATTACGATAAGGGCCTACAGCTATGCTAGCGGCTTGGTGAGGCTCAGCTTTGAGCTAAATGCTAACGTCAGCATGTTAACATGCTGTTGTCCGGCAGCAGTATGCGATTTGTTAAATTGTTTCGAAACTGACAGAAGGATGGCACTCGAAAAGGAAAAAGTCTCAATAACAAACCTGTCTGCTACGTCAGCATTACAGACAACGCCATGGAGTTCTCAACACACATATGTTATTTCAGACCATGGTCGGGGCATAGATTTGAATTTGTTAAAAACTCAGTTCGATAAATGATCAATGCTAGCACATAGTGAGGAGATGTTTTTTACAGTGTGTTCTGGGGACAGGCATCTAGCACATAGTGAGGAGATGTTTGCTGTATGTGACAAAAAATGTTACCTTAAAAACCCGTGACATCACTTAGAGCACCTTTAACAACCCCTCTGCCCCGGCGCTCTGTATAATAATATGGGAATGTAGAGAGATGGCAGCCTCCCCCACGCCACCTTTAATAACTTCCTGTCCAGCAGATACATTACCATGTTAGTTTAGAAGTACAGCTTTAAAAAAAGAAAAACATTTTTTTTATTTATCTTATCTTATAAGCCATTATGCTTTTAAATGTTAGCAGCTTGATGTAATGAGGCAAGTTCATAAAAAAAATAAAATTAAAATGTAAAGATTTCAGAAGAAAGCGTTGGTGGATTACATTAACATAGATATTGAAGCCACGTTACAGTGATGCAAGTACCTGCACTGGTAAATTAAAATGAAAGCTGTTGCATTTTTTTAGTACAGTATGCCAACAAATTAATCATTATTAAGTTCTGTTAACATCAACAAGGTTTTGACTTCTAGAAACAACATCTAAAGCAGATGCTTGTTCAGTTGTTCAGCAGATGCGTGCTTCAGAGGAGCGCTGAAACAAATGCTCGAACAGATCGGCGAGCTTCAGAAGCGGAACGGCGACTAGACGTCAGGACAGCAGCTCATGAAGAGGTGGCACATCAGAAATCATGACTCAGTTTGGATGGCATTGAAAAATGACCTATTTTTTTTAATTTACGTGAAAGGACTTCTTGGAACAGCACCTTCCAGAGAGTTAAAATATAAAATAGAATGCATTCATGTATATGCCCCCGTGTTCAAGATGAGTCATTCAAAATATTTAAGAGAAAAGGAGGGATGACTTTGATGTTAAAACCTATAAATTTAACATTTGGCACATACCAAGAGTTTAATTCATATTTTAATTTTTTTATTTTATTAACACAGGGACACAGGATTATTATTTTTATTTCACTGTGTCTTCGGTTTGGGGCTAGTGCCATACTTTGTGATACCCAGTATCACAATGATAACACATGGTTTCTCCCGGTTGAAAACCGTGTATCACATATTTTTACATCCTCCTCTTTAAACAATACCACTGTCATTGTTGACACGCAGCGGATAAGGCGGAGTCTATGTTGAAGTGACTGACCCGGGAATTATCGATGAAGCAGGACACCATGTTGGCCCGGCAGGAGTGTGTGAAGAGGGCACTGGGGTCAAGGTGCGAGCCAGGGCCCAACAGCTTAACAAAGAAAAGAGAGAGGGGGGGCGGAGGGAGCGGCTGCACTCTCCTCTGCCCGCGCGGCGTGACTGATGTGAGGAGAAATGTTTGGGTCGGGAGGAGTCTGCTCCGAGTCCCGGCGGGGCCTCATCAGTGGTGCACCTCTCAATCCCCCTCTCCCCAACATCCCCACGTCTCCAGCCACCCTGGCTGGTAGAGGCTAAGTGGTGTGAAGCAGGGAGCTCTCCGACAAGCTCCATTACTCCGGCTCAGCAAATTCCCCCGGTCGGCCTGTCAGTGGAGAGGTGATGGGGTGGGTGTTGGGGAGGGGTGGGTCGATTAAAGCAGGTAGAATAGAGCAGAGTCTCATTTATTTACCAGCTCCCTAATCAGCTTATTTAGTAACTTCCTAACGATGGCAGTAAAACTAGTTAATTCACTCTAGCACGCATAAGGGTCAGTTTGGCGTTTTTCTCCTTCTGAGAGGCTAACTCGGGCAGGAAGAGCAAAGGGGCGGGAAGACGGCAGCTAAAAACACCAAAAAGGAAGAACCGTCGTGGCTGACTCAGACCTATTATAGTATCGATGGTCTCAGATTGAGCACCCTCACATCTATAATTCATCTCCATCTGATGGAGGCTGGAGAGGGTGGGGATGAACTGGGATTTACTACCTTTTCATAAGCAGTCTAAAATGTTGGCTTGTGACGGCGCAGATGATAATGAGTCCCGCGGGGGGTTTGGCCGCCGGATTGATTCCCCTCTCTGTCAATTGTGATGGGTGCTGCAAGCGGCCCTGGTGGCCTCCGCTGCGCTGCGTCGGCGCCCTTCTCCAGCGCCGGGGCCCACTTCAGGGAACGTCAGCTTGAACAAGGCGAGTGGGGGGGGATCGCGCCCTATAAATATTTGAGGAGCTCTCTTCGCTGCAGCTGTTTACTTAACAGAACACGCTCCGGGGCTCCCCTGAAGAGCGCGCCACAGAGGAGCTGACAGTGTCACCCTGTCACTCACTCCTCTTGCCCTCCACCCCCCCCACACCCCCACCTCTCAAGGGTGCTGTACTGCTACCTGTCCCTTTTCCCTGAGCTCCATCTCCCCCCTTCATCCATCACACTTCCGTCGTGTTGCTTCCTACCTGTCAGCCTCTGTCGTGCCTGTCATTACTTTCCATTTGCGCAGCCGCGGCCTGCGTTATGCGAGGTAAGTGCACACGCGCTCGCCCACTGAATGATTTTGTTGTTTTTCCGTCTGCGTCTCGCTTTCAATTTGTAAACACATCTGTGTCTGTTCCCCGCTCTCCGTGACGACCTCGTGTGTGTATCACAGTAGGCGACGGGTTGTTTGTCACCTCAAATCAGTCCAAGTGGATTCATGGCTGTTATGACCAAGCGCTGTCCTCCCCCTCCTCCGCTCTGAGGAGGATGACAAGCATTCAGCCATGCAGGCCGTGCCACTCATGGCCTCGTCCCCCCCGATGTGTATCCCTGCTCTGAAATCAGACCGAGTTCAAGGGTTCATGCAGCTTCAATAACTGAGAGCTTTTATTTTCTCACTGTCTCATTTCTGCACACATGAAGCTGTTAAAAGGAATAATTCAGCATTTGGAGAAGTTATTCACTTTTTCCCTGAGAGTCAGAAGAGAAGATTGATACCACTCTTGTAAACATGAAGCTACGTCTGCGTGTTAGTTTAGCTCAAAGACCGAATGCGAGAACAGCTCCCTGGCTCTGTTCGACGGTAACAAAATCTATCTCAGTCACATGAGAACCGCTCACTAAAGCTTGAGACAGACATGAAGGTTAACTGAAACCTCCAGAAGACTGTACAAACCACACATAACGATTGTTCCCATCAACTTGCACATAGTTTTTTCGACTTTGGCAGTCAGGAAGGAGCCTAAACCTTTGACTGAGTACTACATAACACACTGAACCACTGGCCAGTAATGACTGGAGCTTCTGGTGACGATGCTCTGGTATCAAATCTAACATGGACGGCAACCAGCAGCACTGTTTGAATGCAATTTGCATCAAAAAGTCGTCAAATTTGGGTACGATCTTAGATGGAGGGGTGTGTGAAGGACTGTACAGCCTTAATAGGGAACTGGAGGTGAACGAACTTCAGCAAAACTATTCTTTTATTGAGGAGGCCTCAGCGCCGATACACTGAATGAACAGAACAGGATGGGACTTAAACCTGACCCATTTTTTTCTATATCAATGTTCTTTTTAACTACCCAAATGTAATTAATCAAAATAACATGATTGATACCACACAGTGCTCTTTGGCAAGTGAAAATATTTACAAATTTTGGGGTGTCTTATTCAATTTTATTTCATTTGAAAAAAAGTGGTTTTGAAAAAGTATTGAGTAAAAGTTGACATATTCCAGTCTGTGGTTATCCATTAACATCCATTCCTTTGATTTTACACCAAATAATTCCTAATTTCTGCTTTTTCTAACCCAACCACTTCCTTAAAATGAGGTTTATTGACCACAAATACCATTTGTAAAACTAAAGTTAATAAGCTAGTGCTAGTAGTGTTGAAAATGTCAAAAAAGTGACAAACATTGAAAAATGCATCAAAAGTGTTGAAAAAGGGACAAAAACGTACGAAAAAGTTAAAAACCTCAATAAAAAGACAACGCCGACACAGGACTTTCACTCATTGTGTCCCGCGTGTCACGTGTGCTAAACTCAACTGTTGCTCTCTTCTCGCGATAACCCGGCAAGTGACGTGTATGTTCACGCCCACTGTGGACAGCGTAGAAATGGCTCAACATTTTTACAAGTAACACGCCACTCGGCTTAAGGAAGTCGGCGTGTATGTTTAGGTGAAGTCATGATGTCATGTTGCTCTCAAAAGCAGACAAAAATCTTTTTAAATTACCTTTTGTCGATCTGAAATAAAGACAGAATCAGCAACTCCATGGCTATTTCTCGCTCACAATGTTTTCAAAAACACCTTTCGGTGAACTATTTTCGTGAAATATCAGATCTTATTCGGAAGGAGCCGCCATTACGGTCGATTCTGAAATCCACTAGTAGCCAACCAAACGTGGCGCTTTTGTCCAATCAGCTGCAGCCATCGTGGTTGTCGTAGGGCCTAGACTGTTTTCTTTGCTTGTCAGTGGTCTTTGAAGAGAAACTGGGGGCCATCCCATCTGTGAAAACAATGCACATGGACACGTGCCTGTATACTTTTAGGTCTTGTCTCTGTCTCTCTCTTTCTCAGACTGCTGCCACACTTTGCTACGTCCGGAGGCTTTCCGTTTCCCTCAGTTGAGCAGGATTTGTCACAAGTGTTCTGCATCGTACTGCAGAGCACTTTCCTGTCCTGCTTTGAAACCTGCTTCATTTTGCAGACCTAACCCCCAATTTCCACCGGATGCGTAACGGCTGTGGATCGGCCCCGCTGCGTGTCGGCTCCGTGCTCCGCCGTCCGTCAACACCCACCAGGTCCGGATTTGTTGCGGAACGGCTGCGGCCGTGACTGACATCTGGAGTCTCGAGGACCCACGAGATCTCGCGAGATCACGTAGAATAGAACCACAACACCAACAACAGTTAGTTTCCACCCCAGAGGAGTAGAGGGGGAACAACCCTCTGCTATTTTCAAGGTGTACTGGAGAGAGATATGATCCGCCGTGAGCACGCTCTATTATATTTTGAAAGTTATTTTCAAATGATCTTTTATTTTGCTGCTTTGCTCGACTTCCTGTCCCGCACTATCTCCGTGTGCTGAATTGCTGCGGAGCTCTCCGGCGTCCGGCAAATATAGAAGCTGTGCAGAGTTGGGACGAAGCCGCTCCGCAGTCGGTGGAAATGCACACATTGACTTTAATGGAAACCTGATGACTCCAGCGCCGGAGCGGAGCGAATCCGCAGCCGTTCCGCACCTGGTGGAAATTGGGGGTTATGCAGACAAAGATTTGCGTAATCTTAATGGTCGAGTCCATGTGCTTGTGTGTGTGTGCGTGTGTGTGTGTGTGTGTGTGAGAAAACCGTTTCACTAATTGAAAGAACATGAGCTGCAGTTTCCCTGAGCCGGTGCATCTTCCCTCTCATGTTGAGCTTTGTGTTGTGCAGCTTCATTTGCACACACCACACTGTGTTTTCTCTAAGTGGGATTATTTATTGAGCAAAACTGCTCCGTCAAATGCACCAGGGAAGGTTTAGAGGCTGCTCACGTGTCTGCCTGTGTGCACACAGGTTGTGTACTGTACACGTCTGTTTGGTTTCCAGATTTCCTTCCTTTTCCTTTTCCTTTTTTCTTCTTCTCATTCACCTATAGGCACACGTGCCTATGCACGCCACATTTTCAGACTCACTGTAAACTTTGGCAGTGTTGTAGGTTCAGGTTTTATGTCGGCTTTGTACAGATGACACATAACAGAGACCAAAGATAAAAGGGATATTGTTGTGTTAGATTGCACAGGCTGAGAAATGTGGGCTATTGAAATGTTTCATGTTTTGGGAGTAAAAGGTGCATTAAATTCGAGCGTAGTGAAGGACCTTGTAAATTCTTTCTGCAACATACTCAGGGTCATAATCCATTATGTTAAAGGTGTAGGTCTGGTGAATTAAGTCTTTGTAATGTGATGTCTGAATTATTTTGATTTGAAATAGGTTTTATGACACTGACCACTATGAGAACGGACAAAATATCACCGTCAGTTAGACACAGTGTAGCTGCAAGTTAAAAGCTTGTCTAACGACAGCATGGCAGCGCTCTCATTCATGCATTTTTCATAAGGGGGGAGAGTTTATTTTTGAGATCCAATAGTAAAGATGACACAACCACACACACACATACACACACACACACACACACACACACATACACACACACACGCCCTGATAAAACCCAGGAGAGGTGTTGGGTTTAACCAAGACATTTCAGAGCAAACTGTAGACAAGACCCAAGGGTGCGGTGGTGACTGCACAAGATCTCCTTACAACACTCCAGGACGAGTACAGATGCCCTCATGAGGTTAAGAGGGTAAAAACTTGAGGAGTGTCGGTCCGGGCTAATGACCGGCTCGGGGGAAAACATGCTTGGTGGCAGCTGCAGCGAGAACAGAGAAGCAGGCTGGTGATGAGATAGCTGTATGACTCTGTCTTAAGGGTTAAACTCTGAAGCTGCGCTATAATAATAAGAGTCAACTAGATGATTACATACAATATGAAAGGGCACACTCATAGTCAAAGGATTTTAGGGGTGGGAATCTCTGGGCATTTCACGAGGTGAGATATTTAAAAAAATATATACATATGAATCGGCGTTTGTTAGATTTTGACATATGCAGTATTTGTCATGCACAAGTTTTAATGACGTTTTTTGTCTACTGGGTTTTTGATTTTGGAGTCATCCCATGCTTAAGCCTTAACAGGCTGAGTCCCCTTCTCTCACTGCTGGTCCATGTCCCTCAGTCCACCCTCCTCCTCCCTCAGTCGCTTCAACAGCCATAAACACAGTCTTGCAGTAATGTCAGTAAAAACATCAGTTTTTTCAACATTCTTTCGCTCCAACTTGGACACGAGCTGCTCAGTCTCAGACGCCATTGTTTGTTGGCCTCAAAGAAACTCCACACTGTAGCATAGAAACTAGCAATTAGTAATTTGGCGGTGGAATCGCAGAGCGATGCGGACACACCAGCGCGAGTGTAAATGCTCCCACGTACATTTACAAATCGGCAATTAACAGTTGTACACACAGTCAGGGACAGGCCCAAACAAAGACGAGGACAGTTTACAAGGTTCAGACTCAACCAACGTTTGAATTGAACACAAACGTGTTTATAGCCAAAGATCCTTGTATTCTTGTCAGTTGAAAACAATCATTTCTATGCGGCTTAGAGCCTGTTTTTATATTCATTCATCAGAATCATTTATAATGACAGATAAATTATTCTGATAAATGAATATTTATAAATTCAAATCAAAACGGACGGTCAGCCATGCAATGAGGGTTGGCGTTGTATAGTCTGTCCACCAGAGGACGCTCTACAACGTCCCTGTTATTGATGGCGCTGCATAGTCTGTCCATCAGAGGACGCTCTACAACGTCCCTGTTAGTGATGGCGTTGCATAGTCTGTCCACCAGAGGACGCTCTACAACGTCCCTGTTAGTGATGGCGTTGCATAGTCTGTCCACCAGAGGACGCTCTACAACGTCCCTGTTAGTGATGGTGTTACATAGTCTGTCCACCAGAGGACGCTCTACAACGTCCCTGTTAGTGATGGTGTTGCATAGTCTGTCCACCAGAGGACGCTCTACAACGTCCCTGTTAGTGATGGCGTTGCATAGTCTGTCCACCAGAGGACGCTCTACAACGTCCCTGTTAGTCCCTGTTGGCAACACTGATTAATTTTTTGTTAATGTGTTTTTGTTCAAAGGACTTTAAGTTTCATATCGTAAGTTTGTATTTTTACACATTTTATTTATCAGAACTTTAATATATTTTGATGTTCCTCTGTTTTTTTTTGTTCTCATTGTTTTGATTGACAGTAAAACAAATTATTGTCATATTATTTTAGTGAGAAGTCAAAAATAACTACAAATAACTAATGTTAGGGAAATCTGTTTCTGTTTTGTAACGCATTTCTGGATTATTTTTTTAAATATACTGTATATCGGCTGATATATCGGAATATCGGATTTTTAAATAACCAAATATTTCTAGCGTAGCGGCCTTAAAACCCCTTGATTGGTGGGGCTGTAATGCGGCTGATTGTAGATATTGGCTGTGGCCAGCTCTTTGTACTTCTTTGGTTCATCCTGGCAGCGGGCTCCACTGTGAGAAATAATAGGCAGCCTTGGGAATGTACTGAATGAAAGGACAAGACAGGCATCTCAGGAAATGACTTTCTCTCTAAATTACTTTTTTTACTTTAGAGTTTATACTTCTCTGAAGCAATGTCTCCTATTGACCGTTTCCCTTTTTTTTTTTTTTAGTCTTTGTGTTCAACTTAAGAAAAAAATAACATGAATTGAATGAAATTCAAATAAGTTTTTCTGTAAAAAGGAAGCACAATCAATAGCTGTTGCTGTCATTTGCGCAGCAGGAGAGACTTTGACTGTCAATGTCATTTGAAAGTGTGCACAGTTTGAATGGCAGCGGGGACGCAGCTGCTTGGAGGCTCTCAGTGAGACATGAGAGTGAAGAACACAGAGAAATTAAATATAAAGCAGCGAGCTGCAGTCTGACTGACGATGGCTGTCACTCTGCCAGCAGGACACAGCACTTACACTGCTGAGCCACCCACACAAAGTTCAACTGAAGATTCCATTTTCAGAAGTCGAAGTATTATGGGAAATGACTGCTTGTTTATATGCATGCATGTGTGTGTGTGTGCGTGACGCGGCGCCGCTGCACAGCCCGGTGTGTGTCCCGCTCCTGTGGTTGTGGCTCTAATTATCAGGCCTCAGACGGAGCCAGAGGCCAACAGGTGTCTGCTCTGGATCAAAGCCAGTGGAAATAATTACCCAACTCCCCCCTTCTCCTAGATAAGACTAACTGCTTGCCGCCTCGCACTCGGACACACTCTTACCGCGGACCACATATCTGCAGCCCTTTTACTTGGAGGCAAAGTAGCACAATCACTTCTACATTTATGCTCTGTGGTGCGTTGATGGCAGGCAGACAGACGGACGGACACCCTCATGCTTTGCGTTCGTGCATGCACATATGTCTGGGCACACAGAGAGCCAAGGGGTGAGCGCAGCCAGACAGATGCACACCCAACGCCACTCCGTTGAATGTCTTATCTGTTCATCGTTAGCACGCAGCCGCGAAGCCAAGAGCAAACTTAAAAGGACAGACGCGCGCTCCATCAGCGCTCTGGCATTTTCATGGCCTCATTTCAAAGATGCTCTTTGTAGTCTCTTAACGAACTACATTCATGCCACATTTATCTAAAACTACCGCACGGCAATAAAAGTGATCCGGTCATCAAAGACGGATCTCAATTTGATTTTGCTCCACCGGACTCGCCCCGCTGTGACGTGACTAACCTAGACTCTGATCACATCTTTAGTCAAAAAGAGACATGCATGTGAAAAGATTTCCAACTGTGTCCTGAAAAAAAAGAAAACACATGTCAAAGTTTTGGAAAAACATTTCATTCAAATTCCAAGTCGTAATGTAAAAGTATTGAAAGCGGAAGCTGTCACACTGATTGCTCTTAAAATGAATTGTCCAGAATCCGTCAAAGATTGTATGAGACAGAAAAGAAAGACTGAAGGAATTCTTTGTTTTTTTGCAACTGGAAAAACAAGCGTTGTCATTTTTAAAGCAAGTTTCATCCTTTCTGTGAGTATGAGGGTCTAGATGTAATTCATCTTTAAAGAAATACACAGATAGCCCAAACACTGTTGGGACAGACGTACAAGGAACGTCTATTGCATGAATGGAAGCCGTCCGCGGATGGAGACAGTGTGTCCGAGCCTACGCTACAGCGATTTTGGATGGATTGGATGCAAAAAAAAGTTGAATTGTGACAAATTTCAAATCCTTCTTAAAGGAGCAGTAGGTAAGACTTCTAAAACTAACTTTCTGTCATATTTGCTGAAACTGACCCTATGTTCTAGTAGAACTACATGAAGCTGATCATTAAAAAAATAAATAATAGACCTTCCAAATCCACCACTCCCTGTTCAGATGCACCAATCAGGGCCAGGGGGTGTGTAACTGCCTGTCAATCACTGCTCAGGCACACACAATCATTCTCTATTGTGAGGGGGAGGGGCTTTGGAGACCGTTTGGGCTTTAGCAGAAAGGGGGGAGAGACTGAGAAGTTTGCGATGTTCACATTTTTTGGCTAAGTCCTGGATCTTCACAATCCTACCTACGGCATCTTTAACCCTCCGTTTGTCTTTGGGACAAATTTACCTCTTTTCCAAAAGGTTTCTATATCAGAAATTTGGGTTTCTTTCAAACAGATTGGATGATTCCCAACAACGCTCCTCTAAAGTTAAATAATCAGTGCACTACTTTCATTTTGCGTGTTTTTTGTCAATTTTATAGCATTTGGAGAAAAACCAGAAGAACCTTTTTTTTTTTTTTAAAAAAGAGAAAAATGTCAAAAGTGACTAAAATAGGAAAATATTTAGAAAAAATAACAAGCGTAAAAAAAAGTGACAAAAGTAATAATAAATAAAATCTTGTACAACTTTTGGGAAAAACCCACGAAAATTTCAAAAGGCTTAGAAAAAGTCAACAAACATTGAAAAAGTGACAAAAACATTGGGGGAGGGACACAAAAGGGTTGAAAAAGATGACCATAACCTCAATAAAAGGTTTTTTATTTTAAATTTTGACTTTCAGAATTTCAGTCGCCGGGGAGACAACACGAGGGTCAAGCAAACATTTAATAATAATAATAATAAATTTAATTTATAATGCACTTTATATTTGCAAAAATCTCAAAGTGCTACATGGTAAAAAAGTAAGTGATAAAATAAAACACATGGAGAGCATGAAACTAGTAAATATAAAAATAAACAAAAACAATGTAGAATTTATATGAAAATGGTACAGGTTACCACTTCAGCTCGGCACAATACTCCACGAGTAATACTTTATATGCATGCCCCACAATATTAGTTCCACACAGGGATACAGGGCCTCTGGCAACATGCACACTGGATGTCATGAATATGTAAATGTCTGCAATGCCTTTACATTGTGATGCTGCGATTCTGACTTTGACTGCTGTCTTTGCACAACTAAGGACACGCTTTGTCTGACGACTTCCATAATTAGACGATAAATATAAATTTTCTCCATCGTTGTTTAAGATAAAGGCACAATTTTCGCTAATCGTTTTAGCCAGCGTTTTTTTTTTTTGCTGCCTCCAGCTTTTTTTGAAAATAAATGTATCTTCTAAACAATCTAAAGCAACACACCTTTGGCGTTCTGTGTGTGTTTGTGTTGCGTTAGGTCACGGCAGTTTGCTGCTATGACGACCAGCCACACTCGCCTCACGCATGAGGCAATATTAATCTGCAATGGAAAAAGGAGGACGGGACACCGCGGCCGAGTCGAGCAGGTACCATGTAGTGGCAAAACGCCATAAGACAGGACAACAGTTGGGCTTTGTAAGCCCGGTACCATGAGTACAGGTGGAGCCCTCTAAACTCCCGAGTCACCTTACCTGCATATACTTCTGGTTTTCCCGGGTTTCTCCCACATTTTAAGGCCATCTCTCAGCGCCTTCCTGTCCGATGTTTTCCAGAATTTCCGTAATTTGCGTGGCCCTTGGTTTTATCTGAGCTGAACGTGGTCCTGCTACTGTTTCGATTGATGCGTCTCAACTCAACTCGATTCGACTCGACTCAACGCACTGTGCGTCCTTTCTCCATTGCAGATTAGTACAGATTAATTCTCGGTGTTGCCACAGCCAGAAGGCGAATTAGTTTCTAATAAACCTGGAGGGATAACAAAAAACATAATCCGGACCTGTTGCTAACAGTAATTATGATTAGAGACGATTCTCTCCGGCCAATCAGTAGTCTGCAGGTTTTCATGTCCCCTTTTGGTATCTCCTCAGCTCGCATGGAACCTCGACTGAGGTAGTACTATAAAAAGTACCAGGAAGCTTTTTCATAATGGAAAACCCAAAAAGTCGAGTAGTGTCGAGGTGAGTCGAGTAGGTACCGTGCAGTTTTAAAACGCCATAAGGGATCTAACTCTAACTTCTGTATAAACTCTCTCTCTCTCTTTCTCTCTCTCTACACATGTTATTTCCCCTCGGAAACCACCATGTGCTCTGTGACTTTAGTATCTTGGATCTTTTAAGGTTCCTTTTACATTGTTGAAAATCTGTATTTATGTATTTTTGGATTCAAAACCAGACAGAAGTTGTTACAGAAGACATCAAATGATTGTTGCAGCACCACTCCTCGCACTGTAGGTGCACAGCTGGATGTTGTTGTTCCAGCTTCCCAGAGTTACCAGTTCCCACTGACCTGAGAAAGACAGATTTTACATTTTGTGCTTCAAATACCTGGAACAAATTGGAGCATACGCTGAAGCATGATGCTGCTGATGCCGAGTGCAGTGGAACAATTCGGAAATCTGATGAAAACCTGCTTAACTCTGAACGTGAAATATTTTAAACATTCATTTAAAATGGATGTTGCAATCGACAGAATTTTTAGTTTGTGGGTTTTACTTAAAAGATAAATCTGTATTTCTACGTGTTGGGTAAAAATGAGATGCTGTAAAAACGTGAAGGGCTGTGTGTGCGTGTGTGTGTGTGTGCACGTTCGTGCCTGGGTGCTGTTCTCGAGGACCTCACCCCAGTCAGTCCTGACTTAGAGTGGAACAGCGCAGCTCTGATTTCACAGAGTGGCGGGGCCGCGGTGTGTCGGGATCAGGCATCACTGGAGGCTCGAGCATGACTGCCTGATCTGCCCACGGGTTGAAAGTCCTCCCCGGGGTCTGACTGCCAGGCTCAGCACAGACTGTGTGACAGACATACTGCCGTCAGTACCGGACCAGAGCAATATCAAGAACAAGGCCCAGGGGTCTGTGTGTGTGTGGGGGTGGGGGTGGGGGAGTCCAGGCCTCTGGACTAAGCTCTGCCTGAGCTACTTGATACAGGCAGAAATGTGACGGGACCCCCCAGTGAGACCTGAACTATCGGCCCTCATGGCTCAGGCCCAGAGGCTGCCGGGGGCCCCTCTTAAGTCTCTCTGCTCTGCGATCACAGCTGGAAGGAATGATATGAGGTTATTTTTAGGTGGAAATATGCTGTCACTTTATTGAAACTCTACCCAAGCGGTTGAAAAAAAAGGGGTTTAAACTGCATTATTTTAAAGTGTTTTACATCTTCAAATGAAGCAGAGATGGGGTTTTCTACCTTGTTGTTTGTTTGTTTGCAGAGACAAGGTCCCAGGATCAGAGTCAACCATGTCATAGCATTTACTGCAAAAGTCCCCCACATCCTTATTTATGAATCTTTATAGAAGGCCAGCATGCATAGCATGAGATTTCAACAAGTACAGTACTTATAGGGAAACCTTGGTACCCTGGACCCTACTTCCCCATGTTTTTGTGTGACTTATAGGGACAACAGTTTTTTGAATTTGGTCCAGTATTGAGCCAGAGCCCTACAGCTGGCAGAACGGCAATGTACTTCTTTGGTGCAATTGCATCATAAAAGATTTGACTTCTTCTTGAGACCCAACAACAAATAAAAAGTAAAAGGCGAAAGGTAAAAAAAAAAAAATTCGTATTCGTCAGTAGGGTCCTTTCCATTACGTGTCAGACACTTATAACAACAATGTTCAACAATACGGACGTGTATGGCGCTTTATTGCCCCAAAGGGTCCCAACGTAGCCAGTTTTGTGGCTGCAACACTCCAGGTTTTAAGAATAAAATACCTACTTGAGTAAAAGTAAAATCAGTTTGAGCTCAACGTTACAAGACTAATAAACATGACTGACTTACTGTAACTACAGCAGATAAAATGTAATTAATCACCTCCATCCCTGAATACAACAGGGGTGGAAGCCTTTTTTTATTTATTTTTATTTATTTATCTTGAATAATCTAAAATAAAAACAGAAATAATCAGAATTTAAATTTATATACTGTATATATGTATTTAAGGATTAGTTTGAGAAGGAGCAGGCTTAGCTTATTTGGTCTTATCCCTGTTTGACAACATCAGCTTCTTACACAGTAAATAGATATGCAAATATAGCATACAATCTTTCAGATCTTCCAATAACTTACAACAATATATACAACAATACTTTGACATTACCGTTCCTATGTTTCAGTCTATTCTTTTCTGCATTGGTCAAGTAAGAATTTCTTTTACCCTTGTGTTGTCTTCCCATCAACCATGGATAAACAACAACATTTTTGTCACTTTTTCAATGTTGTGGGTGCTTTTTTAGATGTTTTTTTCCAGTTATTCGATATTTCTAATGTTGACATTTTCAGCACTTACTTTGAAGGCCCATTTTTTTGTGATTCAAATCCTTAAAACGGGTCAAATTTAACCCGAGGACAACATGAGGGTCAATCTGTTTTTGAAGTGAATGATATTATTGTTCAGTCCATCTCATAAGGTCAGCCCACAATGAAAGCTTTTGATACTTGTTTTTTAAGTACAAGTAACAATAAATCAATGTGAAAATTTCAAGGAAAAATACTAGACAATTATCAGCAAAACGTACTTAAAACCTCCAAAAGTAAGGTACTTTTTTTGGAGGTTGAATGCAGGTGAAATACTCGTCAGTTGAAATGCAGATGTATTCAAAAAGTAACACATTGCGTTGGTTTAATTTAGTTAAGATAGGGTATTTCAAAACACTGAAGCATCTTATCTGTCCCGACGTGAGTTTGACTCAAAGTGACTGGCCTGCAGGTTTCACTGTGGTCCGGGTCCTAGAGGATTCTAGACTCTGTGATCTGTTACAGCCATAGGCCGGGCCAAGCTTCATCTTAAAACATGCTTCCAAAACACAGCCAATCCCGGAATAACAACATTGAAAAATGTCTTAAATGGATCAGACCCAGTCCTGTGTGTAATACATGTAATACATCATGGCAATACCAGGAGCTACTGTGTGACCGCGTCTCAGGAGAGTAGCGCTGCAGAGACATTCTCCACAAGACACAAAACCGTATAATGGTCCCAGCTCAGCAGGATACGAACAGATTTTACCAGCAGCAGGGATGTTAAGGCACTCCTCTTTTAATTAGAGGGCTTTGTCTCATCTAAACTAATTCAGTTCCTGATTTCAGTGGAATCACATAATGATTTCATGTCAAAATGACTACTTAATGTGGATGTTTGGTTGTTCCTCTTACTCTAAATCCCCACAGCTGATGGCAGCAACCAGAAAGGCATATATCACAAAGGAGCAGCCTCTGTCTCGGCTGTGTGTCTTTGTCCAGGTGATGGGTTTCCGGGATGCGGTCTATGGTGAGAGAGAGAGTTATACCACCTCATGCCTCTCAAAACACCAGACCGTGCTTTTAAAGAGAACATTTTTGCAAATTAGTGAGCAATATATGTGCATAGACTTTATATATTTTAAGCCATGAGTTGCTCCAGGATATGAATGATGATAACAGGACAATCCGCAACAGTATAACATCAGAGACATAGATTCTAAATTTCTTATTAATCTGACTGTTAAAGCGGCGGCAACGTTACCGCTCAACCAGCCTGCCCGCGTGGAAATGATGGATCTGGCGAGCTCAGCACATTTCTCGGCTCTCTCCGCGCGCCGTTGGTGGTGCCGTTTCCTTTGATGACTCCTTAAGAAGTCAATCGACCGGTGTGTGTGTGAGATGATGCTGTGTGAGAGCGCACGCAGCTTTCCACTGTGCGTTCAGCGGGCCGATGCGGTGATTGTTTCTTTAATGTATGTTAATGGCTGTTTGTGCTTTGGCTCTTTTACACTCTCAGCGTTGCTCCTTATATCTTTATAACATTAACTATGTAAGACTGCAGCTGATGTCTCTGATAGTGGCCTAGTCAAGTGCAAAGTAAGCAGTATTTCTTTGAGCTGTTACACTAGACTGTCTAACGACTTGAGTTCCCTGTAATGTGGCTGAAGTTTCTTAATGACAAGAACTCACGTTTGATATCCAGAAACATATCGTAATAACCAGATGGACAAACACTTGAGATATGCATCACCTGATGGATGGATCCCCCAGGCTCTTGTACTGTGAGGGAAGTTTTTTTTTTTTTTTTTAATATGTCCAAAGCATTCAAAATACAAAGTAGGTTTAATGTTAGCTTTCTTTTTAAACTTCCACGGATTGAAAATCACTAACTTCCCCCTTTGTGTGTTGATCTTAGCGCCGCGCCATTGAATCAATGCATCGACGCCGTGATAGACCATAATCGAATATTGCCTGGTGATGTAACTTGTTGATTTTCCGGTCCCTGCTTTGTTTGTTTGTTACCTTTTGTCTGTTGTCTGTTGTCAGACTCCACTTCATTCAGGAAGTGTCTTTTTTAAAAGCAACAATGAAATATATCATAATATTGAAGAGGTGAGGTATCGCGATGCAGCCGTATATTGAACCGATTTGAACCATTGACATTGACAACCATGACAGGACAATTGTAATCATGAGACCAGTGAAGAGTCACACCTCTAATTACAACCATGAACAACAGTGGCTTTGCTGCGTCATCCTCCCCAGCTCCACCCCCCTGGTTAAAATAAATGATCACATCCTGCTTAAAAAAAAACAAGATGGCAAAGTCCAAATTGCCATAACCTCAAGGTCCGCGTTGTTTAAATAGCAAATGCACCTGCACCCATCTTTGCACCCATGGGCGTGCTGGTCTTACAGGGAGGTGTGTTCAGGTACATTCTGGGCGTGCTGGTCTTACAGGGAGGTGTGTTCAGGTGCATTCTGGGCGTGCTGGTCTTGCAGGGAGGTGTGTTCAGGTGCATTCTGGGCGTGCTGGTCTTACAGGGAGGTGTGTTCAGGTGCATTCTGGGCGTGCTGGTCTTACAGGGAGGTGTGTTCAGGTGCATTCTGGACGTGCTGGTCTTACAGGGAGGTGTGTTCAGGTGCATTCTGGGCGTGCTGGTCTTACAGGGAGGTGTGTTCAGCTGCATTCTTGGCATATTTCTTTCTTGAGGTAGCGGGGAGGGTTGCCCATATCAAAATGGTTTGGTATTCATGTTTTCATGTCGACCCGTTCAAACATCCATCCGAGTTCCAAATACAGAAACATTTCCATCATTGTGCTGCCCTCAGCCTTCCAGCCAGGACTGGTGACACACACTACAATACCTGTCATGAGTGACATGTTGATGCTGACCGCTTTCCAGTGTGTGCCTGCACATTTATCTCTGTAGCAGCGAACAACAGCCGAGGAGATATGTTCCCAGTTTAATATTGTTACAGCCTGCGGAGGTGGAAGGAACTGAGACAAACCATTCATAATCACAACTCATTATGATGGGAACGTAAGGGGGGGCATGTCAAGTGACACGTTTGCATGTGCACCTGGTGTAAGCTCAGTGTTGGTGTGAGATGTGTTTATGGGAACATCTTGAGGATCTGCTTAAAAGGTACGATCGAATCACAAAGCCAAAGACGACGAATCTCAGAAGACTTATTCCTGTTCAGCCCGTTCATCTAATTGCATGAAGGATCGATTACGTGGATGATGTTGCTTTTGCACCGTCACTTTTCATTTTCATTTATTCTCCCGTCTTTGTTCTGCTCCTTTTGTCTGCCTCACTTTTCCACTTTTCCCTTTTCTCTTCATGTTTGAGAGAAAGCAATCACACAGAATGCACAAATATTTCTCTCATAATCTCAGACTCTTACACTCACTCTTTGGGATCTGGAGCATCTCATTTGCAGAACTATGAAGTAGAGAAAAAAGAGGCATGATGCTGCAGATATTGTAGATTCAAAAAAACAACAACTCCTATCTCAGTTTCTGTAACTGAAACCAGTGGATAAATATCCGATGTATGTCAGTACTTTTGTCCGTTTTAGAAAAGCCTTATTTCTTATTGAAAGAAAAGACATCTGAAAAACATCTGCCCTGTCTATAATGAGTTCATTCTCTCTGTCCGCCAGTCAGCAGCTGAAGTGTATGCTTCTTGGCTCTTTTGTCTTCCTCTGTCCTTGTGGATGAGACAAAAAGAATCATTGACCAAACAATCTATTCATGTTGAATGGCGGACTCTGCCACTACCGGTATACAAAAACACCTTTTAAAGAATAAGTAATTTGTATGGCTATTGCTGATAAAATTTCAGCCATAAATGTGATCAAAAACGGGGTATGACTTCACCAAGAACTCACGGATTAGAACTTTAAAGAGTGGCTTAAAACCAGTCTTAAAGCAGTGTTTTGCTGCCGTCTCTGGTTCAAAGTGTCAAGCCTTGTGTGGCCGGGTTAGCTCAGTTGGTAGAGCAGGCACACATTTGTAGTTTTACTCCTAGAAGCAGGCCTGACTCCGACCTGTGGCCCTCTCTCTCCCTTTTTACGTCTTCATCTGTCCTGTGGAATAAAGGCCTAAAAATGTCTAAAGAAATAATCTTATCCCTCATGTTGTCCTCGGATCAAATTGACCCGTTTTCCTATGTCAATGTTCTTTTTAATTCCCCAAAATAACATGATTGATTCCACACAACGCTCTTTGGCAAGCTAAAATCTCTACTTTCATTAATTTTGGGGTGTCTTATTCAATTTGATTGAAATAGTTTTGAGTGAAAGTTGACATATTCCAGTCTGTGATTGTCCATCAACATCCATTCCTTTCATTTTCGTCTCAATAATTCCTAATTTCTGCTTTTCTAACTCAAACATTAGGTATAATTTCCTATTAATGAGGTTTATTTACCATAAATCCCGAAAATAACTGTAAAACTAAAGTTAATAAGTTAGTTTTACGTAGAAAAAAAAGTGACAAGTGTTGAAAAAAGGGACAAAAATGTAAGAAAGAGTTGCAAACATTGATAAAAAGCGTCAACAAAAATGTTGATTTTCAATTTTTACAAGAAGACAACACAAGGGTTAATAAAAGTGTAAAACCTTGTGCCCCTGAAGCCACACCCATCAGTGATGTCACAGGGTCCTGGAATACACCCGTGCATCACTGCAGCAAGACAAGCAGTTCAGGGAGGGGGACGCGGCTCTTTAGTCAGGTGTTGACTAGTCTGGCATTGCTAGACCTTCATCCACAGCGCTGCCAAGGAGGGTCTAGTGAGACCACACGGCATTTTGGGTTTAGGCATTTTGCTCTGGTTTATTGGCTTTTCTTCAAATCAATCAGAGTCATCTCGGGTGGTGCTAAGCGCCAGACGGAGCCATGCTGCCGCTGCTAAATAGTCTCAGGAAGGAACTGGATTTGGTTGGTACGTGTGTACGTTCAGAAGTAGTTTTAGTCTCGCAAAAAAAAAAAATCTGATTGGACAGATAGTCCAGCTAGCTGTCTGGATTTACCCTGCAGAGATCTGAGGACCAGGTAACCATAGTCCTCAGATTGGACAGATAGTCTAACTAGCTGTCTGGATTTACCCTGCAGAGATCTGAGGACCAGGTAACCATAGTCCTCAGATTGGACAGATAGTCTAGCTAGCTGTCTGGATTTACCCTGCAGAGATCTGAGGACCAGGTAACCATAGTCCTCAGATTAGACAGATAGTCTCGCTAGCTGTCTGGATTCACCCTGCAGAGATCTGAGGACCAGGTAACCATAGTCCTCAGAAATCAGCCGGTGGTTAGAACGCCTACAGGAAGAGGAAGGTGACGGACACCAGGCGGAATTTCTGGCAGCATCGAAAAAATCCCTCAAATATCTCAAATATCGTTTTGACACAGGTATTCAAAAAACATTCAAACAATACCCAATGTTTTTTCAGGTTTGTTTATTATCACAAATACAAAGCTTATATTACACACTGAATGACATATAAATCATTTTTACTTCCTCTAATCTGTTCTATGTCTGTAATTCACTCCTTTGAACTCCTGAACTCACCTTTCCCTTGCTTCCCTTCACACCTCTGCCTCTGGTTTCCTGTCCTCCGCCTCCTTGAGCCCTGCCACTCCTCCACCTTTCACCACCATCCACTCCCAAAATATTATCCCCCCTCCCACCTCTCTCTCTCTCTTCTCTTTTCATCTCTCTCTCCCTTCTTTCAGTCTTTTAATGTCAAATACATTAAAGAGCTTTCCTGGAATGATAAATGTTTTAGTAGGGCTCTCTGTTTTTTGAAGGGTAAATACAAAGAGGAAGTGAGAGAAACGTTCCTATCTCTGTCTCTCTCTTGACTTCATTTCCATATCTGTCAGTCTGCTCTCTCGTCCGCTGTGACCTCTCATCTGCACTCATCTCTCCTCCTCTTTCATCCAGTCTCTCCATTTCACTCCCTCGTCTCTCTGGACTGGAAACCAGCAGCTATGCGCTTTGCTTCGTAAAAGACGGGTAAAAAAAAAAAAAAAAAAGAGTCCCTTGAAAACCGTGGAGAAAACAAAATTCAGTCTTTTCACAGTTATAATAGTGTTTATTGCATCAACAATTCTACTCAATAGGTGGACAAGAATCTTTGATCCAATCTTCAAGCAGCTCAAACAGATTTAGGAGCCAGTGGGGGCTGCTGGTTGGACTCAAAAAGGGACCCAACTCCTCTGCTGTACTGTTGCCGAATCTTACATTTAGCCTCTAGGCTCGTAGATGATTGTATTTCCTGTGCTGTAATAGCTGTCCGTCCTCTGGGACTGCGTGTGTGCTCCCTGTCTCTGGCACCCCTCGGCTCTGCCGCTGATTGCTTCTCCTTTTTGAAAAAAAAAATGGGTCACGTTATGTGGGCTGCAGCTCGACACCTACTTCTACTTCTACTTCTACCTGTATTCAGGACAGTACGACTCGTAGAGCTTGATGAAACCTGCCTCTGACAAAGAGGAGGAGGTGAAAACACAGAGAAGACATTAGGGCTGGGATTGTATCAATATATATAGGCTATATACACTCACCGGCCACTTTATTAGGTACACCTGTCCAACTGCTCGTTAACACTTAATTTCTAAGCAGCCAA
>NC_048416.1:2171536-2173918 GCF_013103735.1 Etheostoma cragini
AGTTCTGAAGGCAAAAGGGGGTCCAACCCGTTACTAGCATGGGGTACCTAATAAAGTGGCCGGTGAGTGTATGTCTTTCATTTTGCTGTCTTTTCTGGTATAATTTTCCAAACTTATCAGACTGTTCTCGCGGTTTTACCACTGGCCTTTACCCACCTAGTCATTACATCCACGCACCCACTGTTGATTATCTTATCAAAAATCTCAGTGTGTAAATATTTTGTGATAGCACCAAAAGTTAACACTACAGTATCACCATCATATTGCTACATCTGGTCAAACATATTGTGACATTTCTTTCTCCATATCGCCCAGCTCTAGAAGACATAGCCAGCTGACTTGAAGGATGGCAAAGATGCACATCTTCATGTTCCCGCCAGCGTGAATTAAATAGCATATGCTGTTTACATGACCTGTATCATATATCATATTCATATATTCTGAATAATAGTGGAATCTTGCTGTGCATGGACTGTAAACGTAAGGACGGTATCAGAACAGCCTCAAAGCATAGTTGTACCCCAGTGTTGTCAATTCTGTTCCATTGAAAGTAGCAAGCACTAGCTCCAAAACTCTGAAATGTTGCCAGATGAAGTCATGCGCATATTTGCATATTGGTGACGTCGTCAGATATCCGTTGCATAAAGCTTAGCGAGTGTGTTGGCTAACTGCCTGCTGTGGTTTCTGACTTTTTCCTTGCCTCTGTCACCTAGTGCTTGCTCTTGGTGGGAATTGTTGGGTTTCTGTAAATAACATCAGAGAGTACGGTCTAGACCTGCTCTTTCATGAAAAGCGCAATGAAATAACTGTTGTTTTGATTTCTAGACTCTTGAAATGTTGTCGGAATGGATGGATGAAAGTCTGACATTGAAATTAATAATTTCGTGGTAGTTGTGATGCTCATTTTAATCTTTTGCCATGTAAAACTATGGGGAAAAAGTCTTTTTGGGCCCCATGGCATCCTGTGATGGACACTGAAGTTGCAAATCCACTGTTTGGCTGCTATGTCAGATTGGCTTCAATGCCAGGCACACTACCTGGGGGCCTGCTCCGGGTAGCATGCATGGAAATAAATTACTGTATAATATATCTTTCTTTTTAGAAATTAAGTCGTCAGGAGGGACTGAAAAAGTCGCTAAATCCAGCGAGAAAGGAACTCGGTCACTTTCAGGCTAGAATCTCATTTGATCAACTTTAAGATAAAAGTGTTGCATCTTTTACGCACTGATCTGCTGGCTGCTGTGAACCAGAACAGATGAAAGCCTGACATGAAGCATCCGAGCACAGTTTCCAGTCTCCACGAGACCTACGCTGCCAGTGATCCCCCCCCCCTCTATTTGCACTCACACATCCTCCACATGTTTTTTTCACGTTTGCTGCAAAACCCAATGTTTCTCAGCTGTGTTCCATTCAATCCCGGAAGGTTGACATATTTCCTTTCCAGCTTCATTTGTGCCATAATTGCTCTGGCCTTATCCATTAATACATGCACACGAAACCCCCCAGAGACCACCACTCAGAGCAGCTCTACAGCATCGAAGCCATTTCCTCCATTTCCCCTCAGTTATACACAATTAGGCTACACGGTGATTGGTATGCTGGCTAGGCCGGGACTAATGATGCATGGCGCTGTAGCCCCTGGTTAGACGTCACAGAACAAAAGAAACCGGCCAGGCGCTTGTGTACGGCGCTCCGCGCGACACTAATCGTTCATCCTCCGAAACATTAAGCCCGTCAAAGTGGGTAATGGATTGGCCCAATTAACATAGAGCTTTGATGGAGAACACACCTGTTTATACATTCAACTCCTACACATTTACTCAAAGTTGTCTGGGAGACTGTCTTATCAAGGTGAATGCAATTTAAATTGGAAGTGGAGTCCTCCCTGCCGTCCGCAGACAATTAGAGTTTACCGATTATTCTGAGTAATGGCACCAACAACGGATTTACTCAAACAAAAGAGCTGAAATAATGGCTCACACCACCTTCACAATTATAAAAAGGTCTCGACAGCCTCGTTTGCCATCCTCGCTGATGTCAGAATTCATTGTGTGTTTGTGTGTGTGTGCGTGTGTTTTTGACCCTGGAGTTCAAGGACAGTCTTCTATGTGTTGCCTCTGGCTGCTCCTGGCTGTACCCAAGTGGTGTTTATTTAAGGAGCTCATCTACCCACACACACAGACACACACATAAAGACACACACACAGACACACACACAAAGACACACACACAGACACAGTAGCCTAACCTTTTGCTCTGAAACACATCACCCCCAGTTCTAGGCAGAAAAAAAAATAAAAAACTGTCTGGAGTTTCTATCCTTTGGGTAAATCCTCTCTGTGTGTGTGTGTGTGTGTGTGTGTGTGTGTGTGTGTGTGTGTG
>NC_048416.1:2174018-2175138 GCF_013103735.1 Etheostoma cragini
GGGGGGGGGGGGGGGCAGCACTCAAGGTTAGAGCAAGGAAAGGAAAGACAGAGGAGAGAAATGTGTATGTCTGTCTGTCTGTCTGAGGGTGGGACAAACAAAGGGGTCGTGTTCAGCTTGTGGGATGATAGAGAGATGCGAAAAAGGAGGTAGTGAAGAAGAAAAAGAGGATGGGGGAGAGGATGAGGGAGAGGAGAGGGGGTGATGTGTGTCTCAGCCATTCAGGCAGCGTAGGCGTTTGTCTTTCATCTCCTCTCTCACATAAACAACAAAGCGGCTCTGAGAGGGTTTTTCCCCCCTTCCATCATGTACAATACCCTTTCTTATCTCTCACCTATTTATACTAGAGCAGGTTGAAGAGTGCCATACACTCCATTTAATTAGGAACTTGTTTAACTCCGTGAAGTAAACACGCCTCAGAAAGGTGCGATCTGACAGGAGAAGAAGGAGAGGAAGAAGACGTTGAGTACTCACAGGCCAGGAAGTTAAGTATAAGTTTTTCCAGGAGACACAATCATTACCGCAGTTTTCTGGATTTGTCTTTTTGTACGACCCTCACATATTACAAAGACAGACTACAGGGACAAATCAAGCGCTGCTTGGTGGAAACAACAGTTATGTAAATACGCATCGAGCACTTCCTTCCATAACGCTTAATGTCAACGGCAGCAGGAGCAGCAGTGATGATGTAACCTCATCTCACAGCCGCCTGAAGGCAAAAGTTCTGGTGTGGCAAACATAGCACAATTTCATTTATTGAACACTAAAATCTACTTTACTACCGTTTTACCCCACCGATCTGGCTGTTTTACTTACTTACTATGTTAACTGTGGAGACTTTCCACAGTCCAAGTTATGCGCTCTACCTTTTATCTTTAAAGAGGCGCTATCGAGTCATGGCCAAATGAAGCTTTGTAAACCAGTGTCTTCTATTTTCTGAACCAACTAGATGGCGCTATTGATTTTAAGAGAAAGGCGTTGCAATTCAGTATATTCTCAACCAATTGTCAAACAGAAAGCGCCATCTAGTGGGCTCAGAAAATAAAGACACTGGTTCATGAAGCTTCATTTGGCCATCACTAGCGCTGTCCAGTTTTGGTCATTTCTTTGCTGTTTCTCT
>NC_048416.1:2175148-2187472 GCF_013103735.1 Etheostoma cragini
CCCCCCCCCACACACACACACACAGCTTTGGAATAGATATTTGGCAGTGTGCTTGTCAATCTGCCAGTTCCTCTTTCTCTGTTCCTCTGACCATGTTTTCCTAGCTTTCTATTTCTTTTTTGCCGTCTCAGCCATGATGATGTAAAAAACTCCGTCGCTACCTTGTTAGCCGGTTCCTGAATGGGCGTATGTGACCAGTGCTGTGAAGCAACATGTTACATCACGAGACCTGATATCACGCCGTACTTCCTGATGCTGAGGCCGGCAGTTCGTCGGCCAAAATTTGCGAAGCTAATTTTTCCGTTCACAAGCACTAGGGGGGTGCAAGACAACCATTCAACCCCAAAAGAAGTCACATGACCATTCCAATGACTCAGAAGATGTCCAGTTAAGATCAAAACTGCACAGCATTAGAATATCTGCCCAGTACTTCTATCCCGCACCTGCGCTGGTTGCTTGGCAACGTAAATAAAACCACAAATTGTACTTTTTCCGTTTCTGTTCATGTGCAGAATAAACAAATGAGATTCAACATGTTTATTAGTGAGCAGAAAGGCTCCGTCAGTTCAAAACCCATTCACTCTCACACCATTGTCTCGACAAAACAAAGTAAATCCTCGCAAATCTTTTGTTGAGCTCAACTTTTGGAAACTTTGACAAGCAAAATTCTATAGCAAGCCATCTTTGACAGTTCAAATTTGAATGAACAGAGAGCCCAAAATGAAGCTATTGTAGTTAATGTGTGGCATCATCCACTTTTACCCCTCCTCTGTTGGAGTATAAACTGCTCCTTCACAAAAGCGGTAGGGTTTGCAGACAGTTGATCGACAGGTGCTGACACAATTACGTCTTTTATTGTCCCGTTAGCAGACCAAAACATCAAGCTCGCTAACTGATGGTTAGCCCGCGAGCTCTGAGAGCTTGTTTCCTTCGTCAGACTAAGTAACTGAATAAAACAATGTTCAAACCTCAGAACAAAATGCCAAGAGGGAGCAAACGGCACGGTAACCAGAAAAAACAAAAAAACTCAAGCAATTGTGACTATTAGCATGGCGACTAGCGTGGCTTTTTAGTGTTTTAACAATTGGCATAAGAACAGCAACCCTATTTTTCAAATGACCGACTTCCTTTTTATGGAAAACATTAATATCGGCAGGCAGATATTATTAACCGATAAAAATAAATATATACAGTATGTATATATATATATATATATATATATATATATATATATATATATATAAAATATTCATCGTTTAGAATAATTTACAAAGACAACAAATATTCTGATAAATGAATATTTGAAAAATAAAATCAAAACGGACTAGTCAGTCCTCCAGAGGGAGCTCTACAATGTCCCTGTTAGTCTTCATTTGACTAAATGAGCTGCTACGTTTCTAAGATTATGTTCTTTTTTAGGGGAGGTCGGGGGTTCCCCCTTTCTTACATAGGACAGCACAGATAGGAAAAGGGAGAGAGAGGGGGCAGACATGCAGGAATCTGTCCCGGGTCGGACTCTAACCCTGGACCTCTACATATGTGTTCCTGCTCCTACCGCTGGGCTAACCGGCCACACACCTATTCCAGTGGTTGTCTGAGGTTTGCTTTTGTTTCCTAATCCTTATCCTCTCTGCTGCTCTTAGTTGTACATTTCCCCCTGATGTCTTCCACACAAATTCTTTCATCACCTTGCTGCATTTAAAAGGGAGATTATGCCACGCACCGTAATGGCAATTTTCAGGAGATGCAATGTTGCGGTAAATTACTAGCCTGGAAATCCAGACCCAAATCCGAAAGATTAAGGGTCTGGCATTGAGTAATGAAAGTCGCTCATCTCGAGGGGGGGCACCACGCCTGCATTTGAAAATCACCCTGCACGCAATTGGATAACACTACAACCAATCACAACGATACAAAGGGTGATGTATCCAGAGCCCCGTACGCTTAGCTTCCAGCAGCACTAACTGGTAGTTTATGACTGTCATCATCTGTTCAGCTGGCCTCTGGCCCCGCCCACATCAGATGCGCCGATGTGATTGGTGCAGCTGGCCTCTGGCCCCGCCTATATCAGATATGCCAATGTGGTTGGTGCAGCTGGCCTCTGGCCCTCCTAAATCAGATACACCGATTTGATTCGTGCAGCTTGCCTATGGCCCTGCTTATATCAGATACACAGATATGATTGGGGCAGCTTGCATCTGGCCCCGCCCATATCAGATACACCACTGTGATTGGTGCAGCTTGTCTCTGGGCCCGCCTTTATCAGATACACCAATGTGATTGGTGCAGCATGTCTCTGGCCCCACCTATATCAGATACACTGTGGTGCAGCTCGGCTACAAGGGCATAGTTAATTAGAAAATTCCTCAGAAATTTTAACAGTGTGCCTCCTACTTGGTGCAGAGCCAAATAGCAGTGAAACTTAATAAAAAATAATAAAAGGGTCTTAACCCTTCAGAGATATACGCTTTCTAAAACCTATTTAAGACGATTCTGTTTCGCAGAAACAGCTTTGACGTAGCTAGCGCTAAACCAACCAGACACACTTCTTCTCCTTCCTCTTCTCCTCTTCCTCCTCCTCCTCCTCTAAAAGTCTGTCTTCTATGAAACAGCTGCTGGTGTTGAGGCCTGAAGTCAGTTAGGAGTCGGTCAGTTGGTCAGTTAGTCCATGTGTGTGTGCATGTGCACGCGTGTTTGTGCATTCCTGGCGTGTGCGCACACTGAATGAGCAGCATTACATTACAGAGGAACCGGCATCGAGTCAGGGACAGTTACATCGAGTTCTTGCAAGAACTCTGGGTTTCCAGGGTAGTAAATTACAGCAGTGAAACCCATTTTAATGTCCTTTTGAAAGGCTTTAACCAGATTGCGATGTTTGTTGCTCGAAAGAATGTTTGTGCTGCACAGTGCTACTAAGCCAAATGCATTTTTCTGATGTCAAAATACAGCATGGGGATCTGTGCTCTGTTGTTTTGCTGATTGAATTTGGTGCCAATCATGCTTGTGTGTTTTAAAATCCACAGAGATGTATTTACTTCCTTCATCAATGTTAATTCGCTGGTTTATTATAATTTGTCAGCCACTGTGCCATCGTGCTTAAGAAAAACATTTGCTTGCACATTATAAGGGGTTTATGCACAAGAAGGGATTTCTTTCTGTTTGAAATCAGAAGTCCTCCTCCTTCTGGTTTTTGGGTTGAGAGATTAATTGTTTGTCTCTTTGGTTTCATAAACTGACATGATTCCAAACTCTCAGGATGTCTGATGTGTTTGTTGGAGGAGACTCCAGGGGCGTGAAACTCATTTACCGGGGACGGTGCCCTATCAATATTCTATTGCGATGTAGTAAAAAAAGTCAAAGAAAAAATAAATACTGCAACATGTCACCAGCCACTGGAGCCACAATTTCATGGTGATAATGACAAAGCGTACTCACTTTGGAGTTTGGCGCTCCACCACCCAGCTGCCAGTCAGCGGTGTTGATTTTATTTTCGGATGACTCGGAATAATTAACCACACTGGTGACAGCTGTGGCCACAATTTCACATCATCAGTTTAAAAGGCTCCCTAACAATGGTTTTTGTCTGTGTGTTGAGTCTATATTATAAAAATATTACTGTAGTCAATTTCCCATTGTCTTTTTTTAATTGATTGAAGAGCGTGCTCCCTCACCTGCTTCCCCCAACACTGATGACTGTGTTGCAATTTAAAGATGTCAACCTGCTAATTTGGAGTGGAGTGGAAACAGAGCCATGGGTCTTTGTGGTGGCGTTCCCTTTTGCATAACTCCCATTGAAGCTGCGTGAAAAGATCTCTGAGCACTAGAAAAACTGCTAAAAAACAAGAATCTCGCCCTGTTAGACCGCAGAAATTTGCATACTTAAAAATGCTGCACACACAAACACAGCTGCATACCAGTGGGCTCGTGCATCTGGATGCCTACACATCTGCTTTTTAAATGAGCTAGTTTTAGACTGCCGCGTCATTTCACATAATTCATATCAGCATGGTTGAAAATATAGGTCCAGATTACTTAACTAGTAGATTCATTATAGATATTATGGTGTAGACATTCACATCTACTCAGTGTTGTGTAGGATACTCACAGGTGTACACGATGAACAAGGCACATTACGGCTTTGTGAGGTCAGGTCCTAATGTTCTCTGACATAACAAATGTTGTCAGAAAGAGGTCTTTATGGTGCTCAACAAATCTGTAGGCAGATTGTTTCCATCTATGCATCTCTAGTGCTTTTACAGTTCTGCTGCAGCAACTAAAGAAAAGCTTGACTTCTTGTTTCTGAGTTGCCTGTGTGGGATGTTCGAAGGCTGAAGAGCACTTGTTGCATGCTGCGTTCCGATTTTGGTCCTCTTCAGAGAACCGGTTCACTTTCTGTGGGTCACCGACACATTCCCAGCAGATAAAGCTGAACAATATTTTATCATTTTGAGCCCGGTGTCTAGTTTCTTCCAGACTAATTAGCACATTATCACTTCAGACGTGTGCTGGAGGTCTCTGCTCCGCTGCTGCCGTGATAGCGACAGTACTACCCCTGAGAAACACCCTTCACTCAACTTGCGTTGAATTTCATTTGCAGTTTTGGCTTTTCATGTGATAAGATATCTGAATTAAGCTCTGGCCCTGCTTTGTTCTCTCAGTGTGTTTCTTTTTTAACCAATTTTTCACAGCAGCTTCATTTTGTGTTCTACATTTCACCGTAAACTTCAGGGTTGCATCACCGTTTCTAAACGCAGACAAAGACTTATAAAGTGTTAACAGTTACAAGATCACAGCAGGTGAAAAAAAAGTACAAATCATAGAAAACTCTAGGAGCATGACAGAAAGCAGCAGAATACAAAAAACTTCTTCTTTAGTTTCAACATAAATTGAAGACTACACAAAGGCGAGACATTACAAACCATATAGCCAAGACGGCAGATGGACAAAAAAAAGACAATACATTTCATAAAAAGCGACTTTAAAAGGGTTACATTTACAAAAATAAATAAGTACATTAATGGATAAAAATATCAACGTGCTTGAATGGCCAATATTATGAAAAAATCACTCTTGGGGTTCGGGGTGTTATTTTGTGTCTCTCGTGCGTCTACACACATACAAACTTAAAAAGAAAAATACATTCTGAATGTCCTCTGTCTTCAGTCTCCAGGGGAGCTGTTCAACATCCGCACGTCTCTCTACGTCACTAGAGACGAGGTGGCTAACCGTAGCATGCTAGCTTGTTCTCAATGGCAAAACACTGCTACAGCATCCACAAGTTGACCATAATCTCCAAAAGAACTACTTCCTGTCGCTGTCCTGCAGGTATTCCGTAAGTGGTCCTCGTCTAGAAGAAGTCTCCCAGCTAATCCTGCCTTGGACTGACCAAAGCTGGAGTATCTAGCTGATGGGATCTTACTGAGCTACTGAGCATGTGCAGCTCCCAACAAAGATAATATAGAAGTGTGATGTCTCACTCTGGAGCTAAAACAGAGACCTAAACACACAGGGTGAAAACAGGATCTGCAGCACTGTGCAGTACAACAAAAATATGGTGTTTTTCGAAAATGATACCATGTAAACCTATTCTGGTACAACCTAAAAATACAATTATGAACCTGAAATTTAGCAGAATATGGACGCTTTAAAGTGCCTGCTGAGCATAAAACCTGTGACCTGCGACCTTTCTCATAAATAATGCTTAAGTGTTTTTAATGGCTTGAGGCCATGTTTACTATTCTCCGCAGTTTGTTCCTCCTTTGGTTGTTAGGTTACCATACCACATGATCATGTTAAAAGATAGGACGCTTTCTTTTAAACTCTTACATACAGTTTCCAGGATGTTTTGGTCCACTCCAGAGTTGTTAAGCTTCCGTAGCAGGTAACGCCGTTGAGAGCATTTCTTAAAAATAAAATCAGTGTTTTCCTTAAATGCTGATCTGCTGTCAGCTACATTATTAGATTATTATTACTTTATTATACCAGCGCAGCCAGTACCCGTGGCCAATATTCCGGTTGGAAACGGGCCGATTGCTTGGCCTCCTGTATTGCTGCTTCAGAAACATTGTACTGCAAAATAACTCACAGAAGGACCCCAAAGCACATACTATTCAACTGTAGGCCTACAATCCGGACTTACGGTGTACCCGTACTTCAGAGGACGAAAGAGAACGTTGCAGATTCAGATTCACAAAAAAACACAATTAGAATACAATGCATTGAACTATCCAGCATTGTATTAGAGTTAAAAATCTCCACCTCGACATACATTGTGCAGCCACAGGTGGTTTTTCACCATAAGTAAAGAGCATTGTGAATATGTTTTTTTTTTGGTTTAAATCAACCTGTTGCGGGTTCAATCAGTCGCGGCACGGCTGCGTGTCCCCTATTTCTTATTTGCATGTAAAGTAGACGGCAATGAGTTTTTGGCGGATGATCGGTTTTTGGCAAGACACCTGTAGCCGTTGGACTGCACTCAATAAGCGATGTAGGGATTGGGCAACCCCCCACCCCCGTTGCTGTATTCTGCATGTGTGGGCAGACACGCCAACAGAGATATCCGGATTTATAGATAGATACGTGGGCGTCAGTTGTGTTTTAAACGTGCTGGGGCCAGAAATGCATTCGGAAGTGTATTTTCAGAAGTGCTGGGTGATAAAAGGTTGATGGAGGAGACGATGATGAAGACTTTAAAATGACGAGTCCAAGGATTTCAAATTGTTTGCAGCTTTACTCAAACAGTGAACAAACTTTCATGACACAGGGAGCCAACTCTGTACACACACACAAATGTCCACACCAGTGTGACCAATGATTATCTTATAGTATAAATTGTGATTGTCTTCTTGTCCTGCGGTGGTCTATTTCTGTAAAACAGAGTTACCTTTGACACTTCCACTAGCTTCCACAGTCTGATCTATTCCTGCAACCTAGTGTCCACTTCATGCTGACTCTGCCCTAAAAGCTCCCTCTGAATGGTTTACTGCATTTTAACTTTTCCATGCATAAATATCCACCTATCACTGGGCACAATGACGCATTCTTTTTTTTTCTCTCTTTTGCGCAAGTTATTGAAAGACGCTGTCCTGTGGCTTGTTAATGTAAATGAAGAAAAAGCTAAACCAAAATGTGATGATGTCCGACGTTTTATGAAGAGGAAATCCATAGACATATGAGCCACTATGTTGTGCTTCATGTATCCATGTAGCATGTTGACAGTGTGACGTGGCATTAGACTCAGACAGAGGAGCTAGGAAGGGACAGACGTTTGTGTCCAGCAGCAGCAGAATGGCTGTTTCTGTCCCTGTCCTGTGGTGGTAGAGATGTCTCTGGATTTTTTGGCTTCTGTCCCTCAAGAATTACATGTGTTATGAACTTTGTACTTTTAATTAAATTGAGCTTGAGGTTTTGAAAAAGAAGTGGTGGGTACATGACGTGATCTGACAGGTACGCGTCCCACCTTCCCCACTGAAATCAACACCTTATGATAGATGGATGTAAAACATGTGTTGTAAAGCTGATAAATATTGATAAACCTAACTAGATTTTTATGTTCGCTTCATGAAGAGGAGTTAGTGTTGAATGATTTTCTGAATTTTTAACGAGCATTGCAAAATGCTGTCTTAGCTCGTTCTTCTTCTCTGTTTCTTCCTGGCGTCCTTTGTGGTCGTCGGTGCGATCGGGGATTCTTCCACTTTACACTTAAAAAACAGCAGCGCGCTGATGCGTTCTCTGTCATCTTGTGAAGCCTAGCTCGGCGAACCGTCTGCTCGCTCGACTTGGTTGCATCGTTTCCCAACATTCCTTTTGTTTCCGAGACAGCCGCCTCCTGTCTCTTCCCAAACTCCAAAGCTCTCTGCTCATTCTTTACTCTGATAACTTCCCCAGTTTTACTGAGTGTTTCTCAGTCGATCTGTCTGTTGGTACCTTTTGCATCAATCAAGTCCTGCTCCCTCATTTTAATAGCCTCTGGATATTTCATTTCTGGCCATTTAATATTTTCCAGCTGATCTTTTACCTCCTCGGCTGCCTGATTTTCTGTACCCTGCGGACCACGCGTTCCAGTCCTGATACGGCCCTCCTTCAGTGACAGCTAAACCGATAACCTGTGAGCTGCCGTTTGCAGCCTGTTGCTGAACTGCAACATTTTCTTCCCTTCCTGTATCTCACAACCTTAGTTAAGTTTACTTTCTTCCAGCCACAAAAAAGCTCAACTAGAGCTTTTCTTCTTTTATTATGCTCCCGGTGAAAAAAAAAGAAAAAGAAGCTTCACATTTCCGTGTTGCACATCAAAGTGTGTTGGCATGTTATTTCTCCCCGAGGCCGTGCTTCCTTTCCCAAAGTTAAGACTGAAGTTGAAGTACCCCTGCTGAAAATGCTGCGTTAATTTGGAGCTAGAAGTTTCGAGTCTGGTCCTTCAAACGCGCTGATTCAGTGTTATGAGTCGCATTTGAACCCACATTGTCACGAGGAAGAGATACAGTAAACACTGCAGCCCTTACACTGCACTCTGCAGGCTGTAATGAAACTGTCATTGATGTCCTTCATCCCGCAGGGGTGCAGACAGTCAATTATAAACACAATCACACACACACACACACACACACACACAAAAACAGGCACACAGAGAGTGCGTCTCACTATCTTTGTGGGGACCCGTCATTGACGTAATGCATTCCCTAGCCCCTTACCCTGACCCTAACCCTAACCCTAACAATCACAACTAAATGCCTAATCTTAACCCTGACCCCCACCCCAACCATAAACTGATTCTGACCCTGATCCTAAAACCAAGTCTTAACCCTCTAACAGCCCTTTAAAGTTGTGGGGTCCAGCATTTTTGGCCCCACAAAGCTGTTGGGACCCCACAAGTATGCTGTTTTCCCGGTTTGTTGACTCCAGAAATATAGTTACACAAGAACACACACACACACACACACACACACACACACCATTTTTGGCCCCACAAAGCTGTTGGGTCCCCACAAGTATACTGTATTCCCGGTTTGTTGACTCCACAAATATAGTTAAACATACACACACACACACACACACACACACACACACACACACACACACACACACACACTTGATCTCATGACAAGGATAAGTCATCCTCAAGTAATCTTGCAGTAGCAGTACACCACAGTACATCTCACGTACTGTGTATCATTACAGAGGAAGAACTGATATAACTCAGTATTAATTATTAAAACAGCAAAGCACTGGCCTTTCTGATCTTTTATTAAATGCAGCTTGTATTAATTAAGAAGGAAGGTAGGATTTGTTCTCAGCCATGCACATACACACTTTCAAGCATCAAGGGGGTAGGAGTGTAACTAATGAGTGGAGTAACTTGTGTTTTAACGTTAACCTCTAATATTCCACGGTTCACACTGACTACTACAACACTGTGAGAGCAGCGGAGCCTCTAGCTGCAGGCCGGGCACAGGGGACATGAATCTGACATGATAGTTCGAACATTGTTTTTTAATCTGCTAAAAGTTCTTTGTCTTGTAGCGACTCTGCGGCTCCACATTCCCAATCCCTCCCGCATTGTTTTTGTTTTTTACTCCATCTCTTTCTCTCCTTCCCTCACACTTCTTGTTTCTCTCCCTCTGACTCACACTGTGCACCCATCTGTTTCAAGAACATCAAAAAGTATCCCCTCGCTGCTTTTCTTTATCAGCTCACTTCAGTTCAGTCCATTGCTCTTTTATGTCTTTAAAGCCCGACTTGAAAAACGCAAAGAATCTCATCTTTCCTTACTATTTAACCATCTCGTGAAAGGCCGATGCAAATATTTCTTCTCTAACATTTGTCCCTGTTTGAAAGCGAGATGTGCAGAATTAAGCCGATGCAAGGGCGAGATGCGTTGCGAGCATAATAGATGGACTGACGGTGAATGAGTTGGAGTGCGTTCATCTTAAACCACAGGATCTACTTAGAGATGCATATTGGATTAATAGAGCTCGGACGCTTGATTTGGAGTGGAGTACTTTGTCGTGACCTCTCTCATATCCTGTCACGTTGTCTCCACTCAGGATGAGCTGCTGGCCTTTTACCCTCCGTCTCCAATCCCAACTCTGGAGAGCAACAAGAGCTGTGGGTGTGTTTGTGTATGGCGGTCTGTGTTTGTGTGTCCTGCCTCTCCGTCTCGGCCTGCGCGCTGGAAATGAATCCATTATTGGAATAGCCTTTCACTTCTGAGTGGTCGAGAGATTCCTCTGAGTCTGCAGATGTATCTTCTGTGTGTGTGTGTGTTTTGTCCGCGAGGCGAGCGTTTGATTGGGGGTGTCAGGCCTCTCTCACCCGTGGCAGAGTTTTGTCGAGAGGGGGCTCGCAGCTCTGGCACTGCTTGACTCCAGCTGCCTTTGAATGCAGCTTCAAAGCCTGCCTCGCTGAATGTTTCTCTCCTCACGTTCTGGCACTACTCTGTAACCCCCTCCTCCTCCTTCTACCCTCCAGCCCTCTGCTGTGTTCCCCCCCCGTTCACTTTTGCCTTCTCGTCCTTCACACCTCACTGTGTCCTCTCCTCTGCCGTACACCGTGTCTTCTGACAGCGCCCGTTTGCCGCGCTGAGATCGAGCACGACTCAACTTTGACCTCGGCAAGGACCGCAGCGCCAGAGGTCAATGGAGACGATAGTGGAAGACAGAAATATGAAATCAGAGCAGGCAGTCTGGCAATATTCTGTATCATGAGCGGCCGGCAGTATTGGTCTCTGTGCATGTCCAGTGCTTCCTGTCTTTTATTAGGACATAAGAGGATGCTGCTCATTGTTCATGCCTGGGCTTATTTTACAATCGCTTACAATGAGGTGATGTATTTTATGGACATTGAGATCATTTTTTTACATTATGAAGATTCTTCTCTAAAACCCATTGAGTCCAAAATGAAAGTAACACATAAACTATTTCTCCAATTGTCACTATCAGACTATCAAAGTAAAATTGTTGCTCCTAAGTTGTCTGAATTTTCCACATGGGTTTGTGTTCTAAATGCAATTTAAATCGTTTTATTAAAATAACTTTCTTTTCTTTTTTACATATTAATACATAAACGTTTTTAAATTGTCTGCAATTGTCCATCACATCTTTTGTGAAACACATGACACTGTTTTAATGTTTTTTATAATATCGATTCATAACAAGAGTTGTGTGTGTGTGTGTGTGTGTGTGTGTGTGTGGGGGCATTGCTCATGAGCACAGGTATCTGTCCAGGTACTAGTCCACACTCTGTACTTTGGTCCATACTGGAACTTGAACTAGCGACCCCCCAGACTGAGCTACTGCAACCCAAGTTGTTGGAATTACCCTTTGTGCATTATTTTTTATTTAAGAAAAACATCAATTCAAAATGAACAGACCTGTGGGTATTTTGAAAATGCGACATCAGACTGACTGTGAGAAGAGAAACCCCCTCTTCAGCTCATTTGTTTATGAGGAGCAGGCTACAGGTAATAAGACCAGCGGATGGATTTTCATTGTTTCATTGTTTATCCAGCTGTGGAGTAACATTTCCCAGAAGCTCATTGGCAGGCAGATTAATGAGTGAAAACTAAAATCTGCCTGTGTGTGTAGCTGTAGTCGTGACACCTGACTCACACCTTGCCCTCCTACTATGGTTTGCCAAATGTTCGCCCACACTGTCACCACCTGGCTGCTGCTGTGCACTGTGTGATTGCATTGTGTACGTCTGTGTGCATGCCTGTATGTGTGTGAGACAGGGTGCTCTCTAACAGATGGAGTAACCTAATACATGTCTCATTTCTGCCCCGCTGTCCATTGGCCATCATGGTCTACTGGTGATGCTATCTGGGCCTTTCCAGCATCCGGTCTGCTTTGTTCCTGGAATCAGCCCCACCCTTCCCTGACCTGCCTCGCCGCCGCCGTCCCGTAAGCGCAGGGCACTCGGATTAAGACCAACACTGGTCCCGCAAAAGCAGCTGGTGAGGTGGAGCGGCTCTCCGGTTACCTGGGGCAGGTCGCTCTGTAGTCTGAGCTGAGTGAAATGTGTCTGGAAAGACAACATATTGTTAACACAGTCAATGAACAGATGCTGCGTTTGTTGCAAACACGCAGGCATAAAATAAATCATAATTTAATGCTAAGCATGCTGGGAGGTTTGTGGGAGTGTCAGCCTGTGCACGTCTCTATCAAGGTTAGAATAGTTTTTATTTATATTTAGTTTTAGTTTAGTTTCAGAAAGGTTTTGTTAGTTTTAGGTTTTGTTGTTTTAGTAGTTTTAGGACCCTAAAACTTTATTTTGCAGCCACGTGCTGGTCTTACAGGGAGGTGTGTTCAGGTGCATTCTGGGCGTGCT
>NC_048416.1:2187572-2193187 GCF_013103735.1 Etheostoma cragini
TGTTCAGGTGCCCTAAGTTTGTTTTTGTTAGGGTCATGTATAATGTTTCAGAAGTATGTATCTACACATACATACGTGAAATATCATATCTAAGTCATCATATCTAAACTAAAACTAACACGATTTACGTTCATAGTTTTGGCAATATAGTTTCTGTCTAGTTTTTCTTGAAGGTTTTAATTTTCATTTTAGTACTTTAGTTTGCTAAACATATTCTTCACTGCTTATTTTTATTTTAGTTTACTGAAAAAACCCTGTTCTGTATGCTTCATGTAAACCCTCGTAACTTTCTGCAGGCACATTGAAATATGTTTTGACCACTGTTGGCTTTATAAAGCCCCTTCAATCAGTCTTAAACTGATGCACTGTGTACTTAGGAGGTTTCCAGCTCACACACATACACACACACACGCTGTGCTGGCATGCGTCTCTGTAAATGGCCCCCCGGCCCACCTGCCAGTCCTGTTTCTGTGTCCTGGACAGGTTCTGCTTCTGTCACCGGGACCAGGTGGAAGCGGCTTCTCCATCCATCTCTGTGGCGGCTAGAGGTGACACTCTATCAGCCAAATGGATTAGTCTCATTGGCTGGGTAATTTATTGATGTTTTCCTCCCCTGGGTATAATAGGTGTACGGGCCGCTGATTGATGAGGGCGCATGTCTGCCTCTGCAGCGTGTCAACCAGAGTCAGTCAGTCAGTCTGGCGTGTTATGAGCTCCAGAGTTGACTCATGCAACACCCAGACTGATGGCCTCACGGACATCAAATCCGCTCATTTGACAGGCCATTCATAGATTATGTGAAAAGCCTGTTTTATGTCAGAGCGGTAGTCACTTAGAGCTTTGAGCTGTTAGAAATAAGTGACCCCACTGTGACTCAGATCGATTAGAGTTGTTACACTTACACTTTAGTTACACTTTAGACTACCTGGACTCTGCAGGACTCGATCGCACTTTAATCGGGGGCTTTGATTGATGACACGATGGAGAAAGTAGATGTTATGATAAAAAGATTTACGTTATCAGTGACAATGTGATAGAGTGCCTGATTAAATTCAAGTTTCAATTTGATTTATTAGCACATTTCAAAACAACCATAGTTGACCAAAGTGCTTAACAAGTTCCAAAACAAAATGGATGAAATATACGAACAAATAATGAAATACAAAACAGAAGAATTATTAGAATTGTTGGGATTTTATAAAATATACAGTGTGGTCTAGACCTATTCTATATATAAAGTGTCTTGAGATAACTCTTGATATAAATTCATACTATAAATAAAATTGAATTGAATTAGTAAAAAGGTCAAGGTGTTTCAGCGATCCGAGCAGTTCTTTGTTGAACTACTCCAGAGATTTGGAGCAGCCACTGAAAAGCCTCGGCCAGAGGCATTTTTCAACCTGGATCTGGGAACATCGAGGAGCATCTGATTGGACGACATCAGGACAGGAGTAAGACAGGAGTAAGAACACATGTAAATAAGAAGGCGACTACCCATTTAAAATCTTAAAAACAAGCAATAAAATCCAGTGGAGCGAGGCTAAAACTGTCCCAGTTAGAGGCCCAGCTGCTGCATTAATCCGGACTAACTGTAATGACGGATCCAATCCAACATACAGTATAAAGGGTTGCAGTAGTCTAGTCGAGACTACTGTCCCAATGGGACAGTAGTCCCAATGGACGTTGTTCATTTCGTGGTGACCACCACAAAATAAATGGGAAAATCATGTCCCTGTTGACCAATCAATAGATCAAAACAACGTGAAGGTTTCACGAACTGCTGTGAGACCGGGTTGCAATACATGCATGAACCCGGCTTTTACAACAGAACTAATCAGTTTCGGGAATTAAAAATGAAACTAAAGCACTGTCAATCACCCAGATTCTTGGCAGATGGACAAATCTAAGATCCTAAAGTGCTAAGAGCATCTTCATAGACACTTAAATCCTCACAAGCCAACACAACAACCTCAGTCTTATTTTCTCTAAGACTGTATATTGGAGTTCATTTAGTGGATATCCATATTTTAATGCACAGGGAAGATAAGAGGCCTAAACTCCCTGGAGTAAACAGTATCTGGCTGGTGAAATAAGTGGACAGAAGTAGAAGAGGAGAGGCGTTTCCCTCTGTACTGCTGATGTGTCTGTAAAAAGCCTTCAGTCTCAGAGGGGAAACAGCGTTTTCCAGCCTTCTGTCTCCATCTGTGACACTGATAAAATAAATCCTACTGCTAATTTTAAGCATGGCCTTATACGTTTCTGCGGGCTCCCGCTTTGGTAATGCGTGCTCTTGACCTCCTGCAGTCGTATCCTGAATGTCACAGGCCCCCTGACACGCAGCCCTTTCTCCCCCCTCCATTAGAGGACACCTGATCCTGCGCAGGCTTTCACTGATGAAAGAGAGCGAGCGGCATGCGCAGGAAATGGGCTCACAGCGGTTCATGCCATGACCCGGGCTACTTAGAGCCATTGAATTGCGTTCATGAAGAGCCCTCTAGTCTTTCTCTTCACCATTACAAAGTGGCTCTCCCATTTGGGGTGTAAGAGATACTACAGGTAGCGGCAGAATCCCAGGGTTAGACGTAAGAGGCTTTCACAGACACCGAGAAACGGACAAGCAAATAGCTTTGAGGAGGATGTGCAATTTCTCTCCCCAGTAAATAAATATCAAGTGAATGACCAGGAATAGAAGACTTTGTATTTCTATAGAGTTTTTCTGTGCGTGTGTGTGGGTGGTGTGTCTCACCTCCTCCCAGTCTGTCTCCTTGTCTCGACTTGCAATCTGTACATCTGTCTGCTCATTGATCACAGAGGGGAAATGCATTGCACTCGCAGCAGGACAGCTGTAGCCTGGAAATCTAAACAGATGTGCGCCGCTGCCGAGTATCCTCGCACACTCACCCAAACATCCTCGAATGTTTTTTTTTAATATCCTTTTTTTCACCCAAACTGTTTCGCTATGCATGCTGTTTTCACCCGGTCTCAAATTCACACACACACATTGACATTTACAGCCTGCCACTGTTTAGGTAGTTTGTAGTTTTCTATTGTATTGCAGAATAATAGTGTATTGAAATTTGCCTAGCTCCTGCAAGATTCTCTTGGGCCGGTGATTATTTAATAGCAACTTACAGTAACGCGGGGACAATGTATTCAAATCTCGACACAGCATTACGTTTTTTTATGTGATGTTGCCTTTTCCTTTGGCGGCGTGGAGCACAATGCGACATCATAGAATTGTCACAAATGCATTAAACTACTGTACTGGAAACAATGAATGGATGCTGTACTACACTAATGTGATACTAAGTGCATTTCATCAGGAGAGACTTAGTAGCAGATTGGCAAATATTTATTGTACGAATGCATGATATAACATGTAGTACAGTCTTTGAAGATTAGACTCCATCATTATAAAATGATATATACATATATTTAGGGGGTTAGAAAGCCAGAATGAGCTCCATTAGTTACCCCAAAAAACAAAGGTAGTTTATGTTGTTCATAACAATGTTTTGCCTTGCGTATTGCCTTAAATATTGTGCTGTCTGTGTCTGCGTTGTGTACTGTAGATAGCGTTTTTTTTTACATGCAACATGTACAGGGCCTGTGTTTTAACCGATCTCAAAGATTACCAGAACATCCACTTCTTTCTATTATTTTGCTCTTTAAGTTCCAACAAGTCCTCATGACCAAAAAAACACATTGCTTATTCCTACCCCAGCATGTTTCTTTGGATCAGGGAGGCTCCGAACCCACGGTAGCAGCTGTCATTGTGGTCCTGCTCCACGTCCTGCGATGCCCTGTTACATCCTGCTACGCTCTGCAGTGCCCTGCTATGACATGAACTATTACAAACTACTTTTTCTAGTCACCGTTCCATTATCTTTTTCTGTGACTGTTTTTACATAATATTTTAACCCCAACCGGCCGTCAGACCCCGCCTACCAAGAGCCTGGGTCTGTCCCAGGTTTCTTCCTAAAAGGAGTTTTTCCTCTCCACTGTCACACTAAATGCTCTTGGGAGAATTACTAGAACTGTTGGGTCCTTGTAAATCAGAGAGTGGGGTCTAGACCTACTCTATCTAAACAGTCTCTCGAGATAACTCTTGTCCTGAATTGTTACTATAAATAAAATTTAATTGAATTGGAATTGAATGCAACCCATAGGAGCGTTTTTGAAATTAGGAAAAAAATCGCGGTATAGGTTAAGATCAGTACATTGGTTACATCACTTCACTTCTTGTGTGTAGATACATGACGTAATTACACACTTGGCGTAGGATTTGAAACAGGACAGGAACACCAGTCTCCCGAGTCAAAGTCCTGCGTTCTTTAACCCCCCCACCTTCCCTTTCTTAATAGCCTACCATCTAACATGTCTTCCTTCTTGGCTCCCATTAACCATTGTGTTGTCTTCCTGTTGACCTGCAAGTTTTTTTTTTCTGGCTCAAAATTTTAAAATCTAAACTTTTTCAACGTTTTTGAAGCTTTTATTAAAGTTTTTTTTGTCAGGTTTTCCGATGCTTGTTGATTTCATTTCTCTCTGCCTTTTGACGTTTGTGTTTTTTTCCCCACGTTCTTTTATCAATTAATATGGTCTATTTTCTGATAAAGAAACTTTTGAAAATCGGTCAAATATGACCCCAGGACAACAGGAGGGTTAAAATTACTTCAGCTGACAATAAACACATATGGGCTGTAATTCCTGCTTGGGTTGCTTTTTTGGGGAGGACAGGCTTGTAAGTTAATGATTTGGGCCATAAAGCTTCAAAATATGAACAAATTTCATTCAAGTTTAACACATTTTCATCTCATATGGATGTGTCTTTGCCTCAATTCACCCCACCCAGAATTAATTTGCAGATAGTGTTAATTCTTCTTTAAAAAGTTTGATAAAAAAGCACCCCAGCAGTGGTTAGTTAGTCAGAAAGAAGGAGGAATGTTCATTTCCTTTGCTCAGATATTGTCATTTTCTCATGTGGACCTCCTCGTGTGCCTGAAATTGCACATGGAAAAAGACATTACGCGTTCTACAGGAAAGAGACAGAGGTGTCGCATGTTTCCTCAGTGCTGTCCGAGGCCCCGCAGCTCCATGTGGGCTGACAAGCTTCATTTGACCTCAGAGGAGCATGAAAAGAAAGAAATGAAACTATCCGAGCAAGAAAAATGAAATAACAAAGATGAAATGGCTAGCTTTTGTAACACAAAAAGTAATAACTTCCTCTACCGTCCCCTGAACCAGCGCGCCCCCCCCCCCCCCCCCCCCCCCCCCCCCCCCCCCCCCACACACACACACACACACACACACACACGCCCTCTAAAAGCAGTTGTGGCTATCACTCCCAACAAAGTGACATAGTGGACTAGCTGCGCTATAAATGGCATTCAAGCATCCCCAGCTATTCTGCTGTCCAAAGCTTCATTTCCCTGACTCTCAGGTCCCCTGCTAAGTTCAGTAATGGAGCTTTAAATCCCCTCTGTTGTTGGGTCCTCACTCATTTTGCTACCGGGTCGATGATAGAGCTCTCGCTTCTTGTGCCACCTTGTTGATAAGACTCCACTTTGTGCCTTGAAACGCCACTGACTACCATATTTTCCCTTTTAACATCGGCC